>NW_024868293.1:125583-136894 GCF_013358625.1 Macadamia integrifolia
TTTTTTTTTTTATATAATTTATATATTTATATATATATATATATATATATATATAGGTCTTTAGCTCAATTGGTAGAGTACTTGGGGTGTGGGAAATTATTTCACACCTCAAGAGGATGGTGGTTCGAATCCATCAAATCCCTTCACTATATTTTGTATTTTAATCTCAATGATTGAATCATGGGAATTGGTACGCTTCCGCAAGACCAATGGGCGATAGTGGGGGCATGCCAAGACTCGAACCCACAATCAGCTGACTCGAGCAGTGATGGGTTGAAAGCATTTTCACCACTGGGCTACCAACCCCATTGGTTATATGCATTAAAATCTTGTGAGTCAGTTTGCTTTGGTTTCAATTTCTACTGATTTCATAAACCCCAAACCGATATGACTCAGTTAGTTTTGAATTGAACCGATTCATCTACCAGTCCAATTGGTTCAGGTTGAAAATTAACACCCCTAAAGCTGTGTTTGGTAGCCAAGAGAAGAAAAGAAAAAAGTACATTTTTTGTATTCTCCTTGAGTTAAGAATTTTTCTTTGCATTTGATATGTCTTCACCCAAGAGAAGATTCCCCTTTTCAAATTCAAAATTCCTTTTGGGAATTGTAAAATTTTCTTTTGCTCCTTCAAAAATTTTTTTACCAAAAACATAATAAGACAAATGAATGATTACACAATGATTTCCTATGTGTCTATCTCTCTCTTAAAATTCAAAATTGTTTGAATTTTTTTCTTTTCTTCTCTTGGTAACCGAACTTACATACTCTTTTTATTTTCTCTCCATCTCTTCTCTTCTCTTTTCTTTTCTTCTCTTCTCTTAACTACCAAACATAGCCTATAAGATTGCCGAAAGTAGGGGAAACATAATCATGAAGTCAAGAAAAAAAAAAAAAACGACTTCAAAGCATATCTTTTCCACAAGTGCTTTTCGAGCACCGACTACAACACGTGCTTTGAATTTTGGGTACTAGAGGATTCCTTTTTGTGATGTGGAATCCAAGTTTGGATCCTCTCTACTAGGGGTGTCAATTGGTTAAGTTAGATGGATCTTGGTGGGATCTCGTATACGGTGAGTTTTTTTCTAGGATATAAGTCAATCTTGTTGGGTCCTTGTGTCAGGTTTTGTTAGGTTCTGGGTTTTATCTGGACTTCTCTTAATTGGACCTTAAACGTTCTAATACACTAATAAATCTTTAAAAGATCTTTAAATAATTTTTAATTATTGACAATTTAAAAAACTTTAATATATTTTATTAAATTATTGATTAAATAGAAAATATTTTATGGTTAATTACATTCAATAATATATATATATATATCTTATTTTACAAAAAAAAAATCAAAATATACATATAAATGGCCGGGCTAAACGTGGCAGACTTATAAACTTGTAAACAGGTGAGACCAGTCCAACACCCATCAGCCTTACCCCTTGCACCGTCAATGTATTGTCTATTTATAAACACGTTGAACTACATATTTATTAATATGATTCTAATCCAAAATTGTCATCCTAATAGTAATCGTAGAAGGGATCCAGGTTGAAGTAGAGTGAGAATTGGCAACAGAATTGGCCTCTATAGATTCTGATACGGATTCTGCAGAAATTGACTGGAACCAAGCATAATTGGATGTAGTCAGCCTGAACTCTAGAAATGACCTGATTTTTTTTATTTGGAACGGTCGAAACCAGAATCAGGTCCAGCCCATGCCAATTCCGATTCCAATTCCTATTCTGAACCAAATAATAATCAGTTAACGGTTGGTTTCATAAAACAATTTCTGTTTGAAATTAACACCCTTAATCTTATATGATTATGCACTGACAAATGCCAGTATTCATGTCAAAATGGGTGTCCATGTTTGGATCAGCTTCGAAACTCCCGTTGGATTCTTGATGACAAATCCTAGCGGTGAGTTTCGTACAGGTGGGCCCGTTAAGGAGGACCTTACCTCCCATGTTGGTGGCCCCACAACTTTCTCGGCAAGGCCATCCATACTCAAAGCCCAGCCCAATATCTATTCAAAGCAAAGCCTGTATTCCTATTCTTTCGGGCCAGTACTCTTTGATAGATATTTTAAGTGGTTAGGGTCCAATCTAAATGGGCCATCATCTCATTGGACATATCGGCCCATATTTTGTTTGGTAATTGGCCTCCATGGATTCGCATCGGACATATCGGCCCATACTGATCGTGCACTTAGAACTAATGGGTGTTTTACTGACCCTTTTTGTTTGTGGATCCCCCTCACTTCACAACTGGGCTGATAGGCAGAGACAATGCAATCGCTAGACATGGAATCCATGGTCTATAATCTATATTGACTTTACAACATTGAGATACAGAGTGTTTGGCTTGCCATTGGAGAAAATGTCATCGTCTTGACTCAATCAAGACATTTAAGCCCCTTTGAAGGAGTCATGTATGATTATATACGTCTGGAAGGGCCATCTAGTTCTAGTTAACAGATTTTAGTCATATATTAATTCACATCTCCTTGCTTTGTATATTCATTTTTTATATTTCCCATCCATAAGAGCCCACAAGGAAATTAAGCAGTTACAAGAGGAACCAGCCAAGCATGGAGAATTAGAGACCTAAACTCCATGTCTAACCTAGATACAAGCACACTCTAATGTTACCTGTTGATCCATCCAATTCTTTTTTTTTTCATTGTTTTTCATTGTTATAGTTGATTGACTCCTTGTTTTTATAGTACTAATAAAATTTCTTCCATTTGTTCTTTTCACTCCATCCCCTCAATATTTGATCAGAAAATTACAGTTTGTTATGGTCTTTGTTGTCTTCATATACATTTTTGAGGATCTATCTCCACTTAAAACCTCATAAGTTTTGGATTAAACCCTTCAAGATAATACAAAACACAGGTCCCTATTTCCGTGAATGAGTGCTGAAACATTGCAAGTTATAAATTTGTAAGGGAAAAAAAACTTGGGAACCATGGCCCTTGTACCGAGACACAAAGGGGACGAAATGACACATCCGTCCCATGGAAGATAGAAACACAATCCATGTTGATGCTTTCCTCCATGCTCCATTAGTGTGAGCCATTAGCCCTCGCACGTGGGGGAGTAATTTTGCACACCCATGTCTGACACTGTGCAACATTTTACCTAGTGCACAGGGCTTCCACAATTATGGGATCTGGGGAGGGTCATAATGTATACAGTTATCCCTACTTTTTGTAGAGAGGCCCATTAGGCCACAGTGGAACAACCTTATTCTTGCAGGTCCACTAATCCTTTGAAGAATAATAAAGCAATATAATATAAAACTAAACTAGGACTTGTAAACCCTTGAAACATGTAAACCCTAATTTAGATGATGCAACTTATACGCAGTAGAAACAAAGGTAAACCATGGGACACAAAAACATGATGACCAAGAAGCATGTACAATTTTTTTTTTCCATAAAAAATAAAAAAGAAACATATAAGCTGTGGACAAACCTCATAGCATAAGGAAAAGAAAGATTAAAAGCTTGTGGACATGTTTCCATTTTTGAGGTTTGTATTTTTGGACCCTATATTCATTTTTGTTGTTTGTTGTTCTAGACCATGTTTTACCTTCGGTCAACTAAGGAGTTCCAAAGTTTTGTTTCACCCATTTTTTATTGGTGATGTGACTTTATGATTGGATGTTTAAGTTACTATTATACTCTCACCACTTTCATGCTTCTATTTATTTTTTATTTTTTTTTGGATAACCTAGAGTTAAAGAATCCACCCTTGTTTGGCCCAGCCCAAAATTGGCCAACTTGCATCCTAAACCCAGATGTGTAGGTTGCACACTAATCAAGCCCATTATGATCTCTACCATCATCGCATGCAGAACAGAGTGGGACATTAAAATTGGATTTCCGGGGTCTGATTTTTAAAACCATGTCTAGCAGTATTATAGAAATGGATTAAGCTTTTGGATGAATTATCCTATAAATGGAATGGTGATGATCAGATGATGATTTTGCAGATACTGATGGACAATGGCCTTCTCCAAGCGACCTTATCTAATCCACAAGGAAGTGTCACTGCCATAAGCTACAATGGCACTGATAATTTACTGGAGTATCGCAACGAAGAATATAATAGAGGGTATGTATATCAGGGTTTAAGAAATATTTTTAATAAAATGTTTTCCAATTAATTTATTTATTTCGGATATTCCCATAATAGTCTACAGGTTTTTAATCAAGTTCATTGTTGTATTTTTGTTTCTAATTCGAATTTTAAAACTCAATCTGGGACTAATCCTATATACCCATCAGCTATTGGGATCTTGTGTGGAAACAGCCTACCTCTCCTGGAGAACATTCGAAATGTAGTCTTCCAAGTGAGTAAAAAAGAATGGAGTCTCTAAAGAAGAAAAGTCTTCCCAGAGGAATATACAAAAAGGAGGGGAGGTATTGAACGGAAGCACAAGAACAAGCAAGGGATTACTTGCCAAAGGAATACTTACCGAAAGGCATAGCCCTATCACCCTATGTATGTATACTATTACCAGCCTTTCACTCCTTAAGTCAAGAACCAAGCTACAAATGAGTGCTATTTTTTCTCAATGAATTCTCCAAAGCGAGGCTCCTATTTACTCCCTAAGGCTTACCGCAGGCGAGTGCCAAGCAAGTACGTCAAAAAGGGAAAGGGCGAAAGCGTCAACCAACTGTATAATTTTATTATATTTGATAATTCTATGGTTTTTGAATCAAATAGGATTACATTCTCAAAAAGAGAAAGGAAAAAACTCTCCTGGTTTATTTAGAATTAGGATAAAAATTCTTCCTTGGGTTATGTATTTGCTAGATTCTGATATGGTGAAAGAGCAGATTTGACTTCTGAGCCTAGCGCCGGTATGAATGTTCTTTAAGTTTGCAGGGTCAGCCAAACTGTTCTGCTGATCAACGTGTCGGCCGTGCTGGTTTTCAGTCTATGCCTTCCACACCAGGAACCTGAATTTTTTGTTTTTTTGGTGGGCTAGGATGGGCTGGGATGGGCTGGGCGCAAATCAGGAATCTGAAATTCATAGGATTTTACATTAGTGTGTCAAAAAAGCCCAAACAGAACATGGGTTATGCGTTTCAGCCCTCAGGGGCAGGTCTGAGCTGGAATTTTCAAGCTCAATATTGAGTTGGGTTGGGCCTAAGCTGAGCCGGGCCTGATATATAATAAATATATTATTTATATATAAATTATCATCTTTCTTTTAAATATTTCCATTCATCATTGACATCCTTTTTTTAATCACACCATCAAAATCTACACACCTTTGGCTTTCAATGTTGAGAAGGGGTGAATGGTGTTTCCCTCTCTCTTCCCTCCCCCACCCCGACCCCCACCCCCACCCTCACCGTCACCGTCACCCTCACCCGCACCCTCTTTTCCAATCCAAATGACAATATACAAGGACTGCCATGATCAATCAAGAGACCACCCCATTTCTGATTAGGGTCAATCAAGGCCAATCTAACCCACTTAGAGTCAATTAAGACAAGGCTGGATTGGGCTGAGCCTGACAAAACCAAACCTAAGCTGAGATGCCCTAGTCTAACCTAAGATTGGATTGGGTCTTTGCTGTGATAAGAGACCTTAGGATTGGATTGGAATTTAAAAAATCTAGATCAACCTGACCGATTAACTCCTCTAGTCCCAAGGCAATTGACATGCCAATTAGAAATGTAGTTCAGCTAAGTTTATCTATTTATTAATACTAGAGAACTTGCACGTGCAAATGTATGTGTTGGCATTCGTTAGGTTGTAAACTGAAAATACCTTTAAGCCACGAGTTTTTAATATGTTTACTCTTAGAAAGTACTATTAAGTTTTAACCCATAAATATCTTTCCTAATCTTACACAAAGAGAATAATTAAAGGGAATAGATTGGTGGTTGATAACCCGACGGAAAACATGATTTTCAAAAAGAAAGAAAGAATGATGTATGGAAGAAACTTTAACGGAATTACTCCTAACACTCACATATATTTACTAAAATGCAATTTTTACTCAAATATTTACAAAAATGCAAGTTTTTCAATAAAATTTCAATGAATTTTCCAGTGCAAGTTCCTTGACAAAATTTTCATCTGAGTTTGGTGGCAACATTTTAATGGCATGTTACAAGACTATAGTTTTGGAAGCACTTGATGAGAAATTAATATCCAAAAGCTAGATTTGGGCATTTTCCTTCTTTCAAACAGATACTGATGTAGTCTAATTTTTATATCGAGAGGAATGCACAAACCGATAGCCATCATACCAACTTCTAGTGCCTCAAAATGCTATCATAAATTAAGAATCAACCATTATATATATATATATATATATTATTAAAAAAATTTTGGAAAAATTCCTCAATCACATACCCTAATTAAGTGGAACCATCACTATCACCTTATTGTCCACTCCCACCATTTAAAGAAAACGAGGGTCCATACACCCATACAATTATGAACAAAAGAATGTCCACAAGAAAAAACTCTAGTTATGGTTTCTAACATTCCAGATTCTTACACATTTTATAGATCTAAAATCATATTATATTCAATCAGGAAATAGAGCCAATTCTAAGCATGATGATAGAAAATGAATAGCAACAAGGTCCTCATGGCTCTAGTGCACTTATAACTTGCATTAGAGACAATTATTTCCTAACATATCATGAGATTTAATGTAAACATATATATATATATATATTCCAGTTACTTGCACCATACAAATAACATTACAACGTCATATAAAGCTATGTGCATAGCAAGGGTTCTCGCTAAATAAAATTCCTACATAACTACAAGCACACTCATTCCTCAATAAAATATAAAAAATAAAAATAAATAATAAAAAACACAAAAAACATAAATAAATTGTAGTTTGGCAAAAGTATTTTGTGGATGTGAAGTATTTGAAATTGAGCAGAAAATGGGAGAGACACAGGGAGAGGAATGAGGCCGCAGTGATGGGGATTGGGTTATGTAGAGATAGAGATCTTAGAAGATGCAATTGCTAGAGATGGTTGCAGCAAAGCTCATCATCGGTAGTGTCGTTTGGCAGGGTTCTCTAAGGGGCAATGGTTTAATAGAGAATAGTCCATTTAATTACACTAAATGCTAGAGCCATTTCTACACAAAAAAAATAAAATGATAAAGCTATTCCTCCAAACCCTCTTCCTGCCCTTCAGTCTCTATTGAATCAATTGCTATCTTTATTCTATCTTCTACATTTAATATTTGAAAAGTTATCACTCCCCCTTTTTTCCTCCATGTTTAGAGAGAGAATTATAGAGAGTTTATTATTATTATTATTTTCATCTTTCATTTTGAGGGGTGACAGGATGAGAGAGATTTTTTTCAGAGATTTAAGAAGTAATTGTAAAAATTACTTTTCCCTTTCTCCACGTTTAGAGAGAGAGAGAGAGAGAGAGAGGGGAGATGTTTATTTATTTTTTGGTATATCTCTCTCCATATTAACCTTTGTATATATCTCAATAATTGTTCACTCCTTCCCCACTCTCCATAATTCTCTCTCTCTCTCTCCTCCCTTTGTGTTATACTTTTTTTATCCTATTAGAGAGGATAATTGAGATTTTTTTTTAAATAATTATACATAGAGAGAGAGAGAGAATTATAAAGAGTTTATTATTATTAACATTATTTTCATCTTCCATTTTGAAGGGTTTTTTATCATTTAAAATTTTTTTTTTATAGATATCAATGGGTTTTTTGTTTCTTTGAGAAAACATATCAAAGACAAAAAGTACGTACTTTTTAATAGTAATAATACGATAGTATGATACAGTTCTGCCAAGTATTACTACAGTCAAAAACTGTTCTTTTGAATTAACTGATGATGTCCTGTACTTGGCTAAATTGGATATTGAGAGCCTTGACTTGGAAGATTTCCAAGAGCTTGATTTTGTTGATTTCTTTTATTTTTATTCGTCTTCTGTTCTCGTTGTGATCAAAAGTAGCTCAAAGTCATAGCCGTCGTCGACTGAAATGGTGGAAACGGAGGAAATCAAGGGGCCTTGAACAATGAAATGTTGATACCAGTACCCATGACAACACATGCCATCATCTTAACCATCATCTTAACTAAGAAAGAAGAAAAAGGTGTCAATAGATGGTGTCAAACAGGAAGGTAACAACATCACTGACAAGGGGTTGGCATTTTTTCTCGAGGAAAATTGTATTATTATTATTATTATTATTATTATGTTGGGTATCTTAACACATTATCCAGGAATAAAGCATGTTTATATTTACTGACCATTGGATGAAATAGAAAAGATCTCAACCGTTCTTAATTGTTACATTACATAATCTTCTCAATACTACTATTTCCCTATTTCACACCCCTTTTTCTTCTCTCTTTCTCTGTTCGCTTTCACAAGGTTACCTCTCCAATGTAATTTGCTAGTATGCCTTTCCCTCTCCCATTTGTTATTATGAAAATTTTGTAAGTTTACTCAATATTGGGTTTAGATTTATCAAATTATCTATTTAATGAAATTATTCGAAACAAAAATTGACGGTATGAAATTACTCAAAACAGAGCAACACCCTCCGCTTATCTTTTTAGATTTTTTGGCTCTAATTTTCTTCTTTTGGTATAGGATTTACACACGAAAGGAAGAAGAAATGGAGCATATGATATTACATGAGTGTATCACGGGTTGATTCAAGACTTCAAGTCTTTAATGAAAGTAGGTCATCCGTGGCCTGAGTCCTTAGCATGGTTTTAGAACTCGGATGGGATCAGTCGATATTGTTCGGATTGGATCAGTATCGGGTTGTAACCGATTCCATTTCTAAACGATCTAATCTCGATCCAATAATACGATTCAAAGATGAAAATTTAATAAAAATTTTAATTTTTGTTAAAAAACTAAAAGTAAATCTATTCAATATGATCCAATTCAGTTTGATCCTGAGTGCAAGCCCTAGTAAGCACTGAGGACTAAGCTTTAAAAAACACTGATCCAAGCTTAGTCCTGACTCCTGAGTGCTGATTAGGGCTTGCAGCCTCAACAAAATCCAAGAGTCAAGACCTAAGAATCAAGAGCCTCTTTACGCCCACCGCCATAGGTCCCCAGTACGCCAGTGCTTGCGTCCTTTCTGAGAGTCTTGAGAGACCTTACAATTTCTATCCAAAAATACAAAAACCGGGAAAGGAGCTGAGTGGTAATACCTAACCTTGTTTCCATCTGATGAATTCGTCGTTATCTGCCAAAGAAAAGGAGCTGAGTGGCAGACGAAGAAGTCTCGACAACAAACTTTCTAATGAGTGCGTGTCTGACTCATATGCACGCCGCCCTAGAAGTTTGAAGTCTATCTTTACCATTACAAAAAAAGAAAAACCTAACAGTCAAACAAAGGGTGCCGTTGGTTCTTGAATTTCCAACCCCAAATATGACATTTAATAAATGATTTAATTTTTATTTTAAAATTCTTTTGGTAATACTTTAGTTTTAAAATTTAAACCTTGACAAATCGTTTAAAGTAGATTATTAAATCGACTAACATATATTTAGTAAGTTAAGTCATTTAATCAAATATATAAAATTTATATTTTAATAAAAAATTATGTTTATATCAATTAATTATTAAAAAATATATAATAATAAATAATTCAATTAAATATTAAAATTTACCTCAATTTCACTAAAATTTAAATGTAAAGAACTCGTTTGAATAAAGAATTAGAAAATCGTTTATAAATGGTTTCAATTTTAATATATGAAACCATTGATTAAATTATTCGATTTTGATTTTAACTCAAATATATTACATCAAACCATTTAAAACTCTCAACTTAGGTTGATACATGTATTCTGTTAATTGATTATCTCTTTTGTTAACATATGTCTCCTAAGGATGTATGAAAATCATTATTGTACAAAATGTGTTTCAAACTCAAGAATCATAAGGAGAGACAACATTGTAGGCCAGAGCATCGATGGGAGAGAGAAGAAGAATGGCTTTAGGTCTTCTCCTAAAGTATAAAAGGATAAAAGAACCAATTGTATAATTCTACTAATCGACAAGTCATGAATTTAACGAATTCATTGATGGATTTAAGTATTCGTATCCTTCTTCAAATTTAATTTATTATTAATAGTTTTTTCAATTATTGACAATCAAAATAACGTTAATAGGAGAGAGAGAGAGAGAGAGAGAGGAAAGATACAAAGGATAGAAAACGAGGTTGAGTTGATAATGCTTATTTTTTCGGCCATTTAATCGTGAGATGTTGATATTTGCCATTTGAGCTACCCCTTAGGCTTGATGACCATTATTTACATTGAAAATATATTTTTTTCTTATTTTAGATAACATATGGGGAGGAATAAAAAAAATTAAAAGGGCAAAAGAACTTTGTGTACTTTCACGGAGGGCAACACGATCTTTTTATGCCCAATTGTCTTGGTGTAATACCACCCAACAGGTAGGGTTCTTTTTCCCAAAATTAAAATTTGATGAAAGATTGTCTTTTTTTTTCTAAGGTGGAGGGACACAAGGATTTAGTTATGAGGTATCAGTATTGATATCAACTGATATTGATATGATATCGATCTAAGATTAGTTGTATTAATTCGGATTGATCAATATTACCTCTTTTTTCACAAAAAAGAAAAAAAAATTATATAATTTTACACCTGATAATGACATGATGCCCAACCCCAGATTGACCAGGTATTGAGATTAGTTTCAATAAATATCGATATGATATTGCTAATCGAATACTGATACCGCTAATCGATACCTAAAACCAAGATAGGAGGGAGAGATAGAGAATGCCATTTTATTTATTTAATTTTTTTAAAAGAAGAGTAAGCGAGTTAAGAATAGATTTCGTAACCCCCCTCCCAAAAAAAATAGTAATCTCTCCGTTGGGTTAAGATCACGTGTCAAGTCCCCGGGGACAGCATTGGAGCCCGGAAAGCAGGTGTGATGCGTTTGTCCGTGGAGTCCGGATCATGTCCTCGGGTACAGCAGTTGTCCTATACTTTTCGTAACAGAATCCAATGTGTTTTGATGTAAGTCAGTTAGAGTGGGGGCTGTAACTACTCTTCACATGGTGTTTTTGCTGCCATGCATATGTTACTTTTTATTAAAAAAAAAATACATGTTACTTAACCTTCAATTTTGTCCTCCCATCATTGTTATTTTTTTTTTTTATATCACAAAAATAAATGGGATGGTTGGACCAATCAACATTCGAATCTAGATCCCGATCCATGGTGGAAGACCCACTTCTGAGTTCTGACACATGGGACACACACCTCTGGATGGTGCATCCA
>NW_024868293.1:140144-143809 GCF_013358625.1 Macadamia integrifolia
TTATTTTTCCTGTTTGATCTTTGTAGAAGGATCGTGTAATTGTTTGGTGATCTGTGAAATTTTGAGAATCTGACCTTTTTCTTTGGCCCTCTTTTCTGCTGTCTTGCATCGTTGTAGTTGGAGTTTAGGGCTTTATACTCTCTTTCTGTTCAATGGTTTTGGTGCAGAAACTATTGTAACGACCCTTCTCATCTTCAAGCTCCAGTGAAGCCATGGCCAGACCAATGACGGTGGAGAAGCTTGAAGGACAATGTTCTTTCGCGCCATCTCCAACAGTTTCCCCGCAAAGTCCCACCAAATTGGCAGGACTTTGTGAGGGGTTGGGGTGGGAGAATTTTGCATCCACGTCAACCGACAGGGAAAGGCACAAATATTTTTGTTGTCTTTTAAAAATCTCACCCCAGATAAACAAACGACTTTAAAAACTATGGGATGGTATAATTTGTACACCCCAGATAAACAAACGACTTTAAAAGTTACTATAGCTTCCCACCCCGACTTTAAATACTTTCTCTATTTTTTACAATAATAAAAAAAAAAAGAAAAAACTTTCCATCAAACGAAAGAGGGCATGTGAACCGTAGAATGGTGATTTTTTTTTTTTTTAAATGGAACCGTAGAATTGGATGAGTGGTAACATCGCTTAAGCTCTTGCGACTTATAAACAACACATTGAAATTGGTCCGTTGAACATTTTATAAACAATCTAAGCCGTCGGGTTTTCTGTTTCTATTTGTCAGCGTTTGCCTTTTCCAGGACCTTTTTTTTTATGAAGGGGCTGAGTGGGTTGATGCACAGAGGAGGGGTGAAGCTTAGGGTAGGGTATTTACCAAAAGAAAAAAAAGAAGCTTAGGGTGGGGTTGAATAAGATTGCATCGACTAGGTGGGGTTTTGATATGCTGGGTTAAAAAATGCAACGAATTAGTGAAATAGCTTGCTGGATGGTGATGGGGGCTATAAATGAAATGGCTAGCAGTGAAAAGCAAATGCAAAGATGAGAGTGCTGCGATGGGTTCTAAAATGATGGTGTTGGTGTGATGATGAAGTCTTACAGGGCCGACGGCGGGATGGTTGATGCAGGGATGAGTTGGGGTTGGAGAGGTGATACGGACTCAAATTGTCGATGAAGAAGAATAAGCGGAAGAAAACAGTTGAGAGTATACCGAAACACCAGGTAATCAGTTAAAAAGAATGGACGGCACATATTATGAAGGATAATAAGAACGGTTCAGATTAAGTTGTGAACGCTTAAGGTGCAGTGGTTGAATGTTTGGTTGGTTCTGACTGATTGTTTGGCAAAGGTGGTTGGTTGTCATTATCACAAGTCTGCCACACCATTAGATATATCTTCCACCCAGCTTCTGCTCACCGGCCTTTTTTACAAAGCAAGCAAAGTCCATACATAAGATAAAGACTTTTCTTTTTCCTATAATTTACACCGCCCATTAAGTTCGAGTGACACGATCTGACAGAAACATGTGACAAAGACTTTTCTTTTTTCAATTAAAGTTGGCGTACGTAATAATTTATAGCATTCAATTCTCCTCTACTTTTAGCTTGGCTGGACACCGTTGGCGTCAATCTCGTGAGCGATGCTTGAAAGTGACAAGTGATATACACTTAAGCTGGTCCTGTTCCCTGAAATGACCATTTCGCCCCCTGTTTCATTGGTTATTGTGCGCTTTCTCATTGGGGAGATTGATTATCGTTTTTTCTCTTAAAATTAACAGGTATGGGAGAACTTTAAAAAATTCAATAGTGTCCATCTATTCATCCCCGTCTGGATTCTCTATCCTCATGGGTAATAACCAATGAAACAGGATCTTCCTATATCCTTAAGATACGTTGGTAGCCAAAAGAAGAAAGTAAAAGAAAAGAAAAAAGAATCTAAGAAAAAAAAAAAAAGAGAAGGAAAGAGAAAAAATGGTGAGAAAATAAAAAAAAGTATGTATATTTAGTAATCAAAAGAAAAAAAATTCAAAATATTTTGAATTTTAGAATAAAGATAGATACATAAGAAATTATTGTATAATTATTTATTTTTTCTTATTATATTTTTAAATTTTATTAAATTTTCTTGTGTATTTTGTAAAAAAAAAAAATTTCAGAAACAAAAAACTTCATAATTCTTAAAAAGAATTTTAAATTTTAAAAATTCAAAAAAAAGGTACACTTTCATTTCTTTTCTTCTCTACCAAACACAAACACAGTGTTAATTAACAACTATTCATATGAGTAGGAGACATGTTGGTAGAGACCAGAGAATCTGAACTCCATGTTTACGCGGAGAATAATTACTCTCAGACGCTGGTTGATCGACACGTATACCCGAAACAAACGGAGAAGTCTCCTGTCTTCTGACTTTGTCGTCAAATATTTAACTTTAAAATTCACTTCTTAAGAAAACTTTGTATAAAAATAATCAGTTTTTAATTAATTTTTTATATAATAATCTCGTTAGGGTTTTAAAACTCTGGATCGGTCAAGGCCGATACCAATCAGATCACCCTCGGTCGGACGGATTTACTTACCCCTGTTTCGTCTACCTGCACGGACCACGGTCATATTAGTCGTTTGTGATGAGGACTCAAGCTGCGTTGCTGCCATCGAAAAGAAAATGTTGAGGTGTCGAAGCAGGCGACGGAGCACGAAATGGTGATACTGTGGAGCATATGCCATCTGTTCATAGACAAAAATGCCCAGGAGGCCGTCACCAAGTCCAACCGCTCGACCAAAATACTTCTGATGCAGAGCAATTGCTCGCCGTCCGTCCGTCCGTCCATCAGAGATACGGCGACCTCATTAACGTCTTCCATTTCAACTCCAGATCGTGTCCTTCTGGCTATGATATAAAAACCACTTAAAGAACATTAATCACAGTGGAAAGGAAAAAAAATCCCAAAGAAAGAGAGTGTAAATGAAGAGAATTTTGTCAACGGAAAGAAAAGTCTACAGAGAAACCCCACACACGTTGTGTTCATTCTCCTCTCTGCTTTGTTCTTTTTTCCCCATTTGATCAAACACTGTTCATGTCAGACTCAGATCAGATACAATTTTTTATTTCATTCCCCTGAAATTAAATTTCATTTTGTGAAATTCGACTCAGAATGTGTGAAATTGAATTTCATTTCTTGAACTAATGGGATTTTCATAAACTACGCAACGGATGAACACGAACTGAAGAAAGGGAGGAAGAGGGTTTTACAAAGATTAGACATCTGATGAAATAAATTTCTGGTTAAATATGATATGGGTAGGGAAGATTAGATTTTCTTAGATGTGATAAAACTTAAGAAAGTATTTTCTAGGTGAAAAATGATCATACGGAAGGGGAGATTTACGAATACGAAGCTTCCTAAGGAATTTCGGTAGTGGTGGGAGTGGAAGAAGCGGCAGCACGGGCCGAGAGTTGTCATAGGCTGTTTACCAGAAGTAGGACTACGGGCGGGATCGTCAGCAGCGGTAGAGAAGGAGAAGAAGAAGAAGAATAGCTTCGCTGAAAGTGAAAAGGCGTAAAAAAAAATTTCCGATTTGCCGAGATTTCGGACTTCGGTCTTCAGCGGGAGAGAGATGAGAGAGGTTGAATTAAGAACTTAAAACTTATTATTTTATTACACGTTTCTTTAGGTGGCAATAAAAATTAAAAAAAAAAAAAAAAATCCGAG
>NW_024868294.1:0-67009 GCF_013358625.1 Macadamia integrifolia
TTAGAGATATTAGTTATGTTTCTCTAAGGGTATTTTAGTAATTTATCTTGTTATGTTTTATTTCTTTTTCCTCCTTAGGGAGGTATTTGTAATTTCCCTCTTTAGGGAGGTATGTGTAATATCTTGTAAATATATTAGTGAAGTAATATATTGGTGCATAGTTTTTAAGGCGCTATTAAGGCGACGCCTTACTAGCGCCTTGGTGTTGATGCGGTCTAGAGATGGTAAGGCAGTGCTCCGCCTTATGTGAAGTGACGCCTTGTGGGGTTTTTTTTTTTTAAACACATTTTAAAATTACTTGATGAAGATTCCAAATATAGATTTTTTATTGGTAGGTGTATGATTTTATTAACACTTGAAATGTATAGGATCAACTTTACTCCACCAAAAATAACCAAAACAAACAAAACAAAAACACGATTCACAAACAGGGTTTGGATTTCGTCAAGGGTTTTAAGAAAAGGCTTTGAGAAGGAATCAAGGAACAAGGAAGAAGGAAGAACCACTTATCTAGGTGACCATTTTGCTTTGGCAGCGGTGAGTTTGCTCCAACAATGGTGAGCTTCATTATTCATTGACAGGAGTAGAAATATAGCGGATGATCTTAGGGCTTAGGCACTCATTTTGGCATCATAGAGGTAAGTATAATAAATACTTATATTTTTTATGTCTTCTTTTCTTTATTTTTATAATCTTGCTTCATAATTATGTATTTATATTATATGTTAATATGTTATGATGATTGATGATTGATGATTGATGAAGATGCACTTAGTTTATTCACTTTATTGATTTGTTTTCTTGATGAATATCTTACATTGGTATGAATATGACCTTTAATATTTATTTAACATATGAGTAATAGGATTCAACTAGGATTTGAGCCAAATAGATTGGTTTTATAAAAAAATTACACAGAAACGCTTTAGTCAATAAGGCAACGCTTTATGCCCGTCTTATCGCTAAGGCGCTCCGAAAGACCCTCAAACGCCTCCGTCGCCTTACTGCCTTAAAAACTATGTATTGGTGTTAGTGAGACTTTACTCACAACACATTATTCCACCATACCACCGATTCTCTTCTTCTCTCTCTTCTACTTCTCCATCTTCTTCCTCATCCCTCATCTTATTGTTCTTCCCTCATCCTTATATTCTAACTGTTAATAGATGTATCGTATTGGAGAGACGCAAGATACGCTAAATATACACATGGATATGCTCAAGATACACACTAAATATACACAAGCCATGATGGAAGTACCAAGTTAATACTCTTTGGAAAGAATGCATATGGTGCATGTCATCAAAGAATTTGATTTATGTGAGGAAAAGTGGCATTGTGTTTGCACTATTTATCATTGAACTTCTAACATATTCTGTGAGGATTTTATAAAGCAATATCTTTGTTGATGGATTTCTTTTTTCCTCATTGTAATAGGACTCAATGTTTCTTCAAGTAAGTGCTAGTGAAGGAAAAGACGAAAATTTATTTGCCAATGGAGATATAAGATACAATAGTTTCCATTTATTCTTATCAGGCGATGACTGTTCACCTGTTGGAATGACACCAACTTCTGAAAATGTAAGTTCGTCATCCTGTTTATGAAAATGAATATTATCTAATTTATGATTTTGTTGGTCAATCCATTCCTCATTTTCAATGAATGAAAAGTTCATCATTAAATGTGATTTTCATTTTTCTTCCTTTCTTATTTGTTAAGTTATGAGTCACAGTTGGGGTTTCTCACAACGTGATGTAGCTATTATTCTGTTTCCTTTTCAAGTTAGACAAGGTTGTTTACTTTCCTAGTTAGAGTAGGTTTCTATTTTCTAGTTATATTGCTGTAAAAGGTACTATTTACCTTATTTGTTTGTAACTCTTTGGTTTATATATAATACAGTGGAGGGAGGAAGCAACACACAATTGGCTGCTCCTGTCCTTGCAGTCTCTCTTCTTCTCTCAATTTCTTTCTCTCCTCTCCGGTTACTGGTTACAGATCTTAGATTTATTTACATTATCTATTCATGCTATCTGGTCATATAAATTGATGTTTATGTAGAATTATAAGAATGGAACTTTTTTGCAGAAACATGAAGTTTGATAGGTGGTAAGCCTCCCAGCATGATAAAAACATTTCTCAAGGATCCTGATTACTAACTACTATTGCTGCTTTTTGAGATATGTCAGCTGTTACTGGTACTGAGAATTTCTTTTTTTATCTTCTTGTAAATGGTTTTCAGTTTATTGGAGAAAAATGAGATGGTTGCACCACAAAGCACGCTGCCCAAAGAGAGGCATTGCGAATCTATGTTACTTGGACACAGCGGTCACCAAAAAATATCTCTTTAGTGCAGCAAAGATTCCATTTCTTACATTCTAGAATTCCATTAGGTCTTCTTGTATACTTTTCTTACATAGTATAGCCTCTAATGGACCCCTTTGCTTCTAGGGTTCCAAGAGAGACTTGAAGAATGGAACCGGGATGCTTTGATTGACTCTCAAACCCTTGTACAAGCTCTGATACCAAGTTAGAAATAAGGAAGACTAGGGTTAGAGATGAGGGAAGAAGAGAGAAGAGAGGAAGGAAGAAGGAGAGGAGATGAGAGAAGGAGAAGAGGAAATGAGAGCAAAACGTGAATGAGCTCTTTGCTCATCTAACCAATATTAGATTCAAATAATGTTTTAGGGAATTACATATTCCTCCTTAAGGGACGTGAAGAGAAATAAAAGAAATTACGTATAAGGACAACTTAACATGGGACAGTTTTTAATGTACCCCTAATACATATATTCTAACAAAGAGTGGGGGATTTGGCATTGATTTTCCCTCAGTTGACGCCTTTTTCCTATATTGAAGACTGGCCTCGACAGCCTCAGATGGTCTGGCATCAAGCTTTCTTGGCACAATAAAAGGTCTGGTCCCAGCAACATCGCCTGTAAGCTTGACCGCATCCTAGTTAATGAAGCCTGGCTCTCCTCCTTCCCTTCCTCCCATGCTAATTTTGAGCCTCCAAGCTTTTCAGACCATTACCCCATATCCCTATTCATCCAACCCCTTATCTCCTTTGGTCCCAAGCCCTTCAAATTCTTTAATATGTGGATGTCCCACTGGGCTTTCTCTCTATTGTCCAATCTACCTGGGGTAATCGAGTCCCTCCTAGCCTCCCCCTCTTCATTCCTTTGCCCTCAAGCTTAAAAATGTTAAGCTTGCCCTTAAGGAATGGAATGCCTCTACCTTTGGCATCATTTCCAACAGGGTCTCCGATTGTAGATCAGCTCAACTCTTCTCTCGCCCTTGAAGAGAAAGAGGTTGCCTTGGGGCTGGCTTCCCTTCTTGCCCAGGAAGAAAGTTTCTCAAGCAAAAGTCCCGTATTAACTGGCTTAACCTTGGGGACTCGAACTCCCCCTACTTCCGTAAATACCTAAAAGCCAGAACAACCTTAACTCTTCATTCCCCTCCTCATTGATAGCAATGGTTCTACCTTGAGTTCCCCTGCTGCCATTAAGTTGGAATGCGAGTCCTACTTCAAAGGCATCTTCTGCTCTCCTGTCACCCCACTCCCTTCCCTCCTTCCCCTCTTCTCCTTAACAAATTCATCCCCGACCATCTCATCCCCTCCGATCTGGAAATCCAAGAGGCCATCCACTCCCATAAATCTAGCAAAGCCCCTAGTCTTAATGGGTTCAATATGCGGTTCTTCTCCTCTTGCTGGGACATCATTGGTGATGATCTCACCAAAGTAATCAAGAGTTTCTTCTTTAGTCCTTCCCAAGTCAGCCGCATCAATCACACCTTCCTTTGCCTCATTCTTAAGAAAGAAGGTGCCTCCTCTCTAGCCGACTTTCGACCCATCTCTCTATGCAACCTCTTGTATAAGTTCATTGCCAAAGTCCTTGCCAACTGCATTCAAAAAGTCATTGATTCCTTTGTCATTGCGAATCAATCTGCCTTCATTGCAGGTCAGAGCATCTTTGACAACATCATTCTCTGCCATGAGATTGTTTAAGGATTTGACAAGAAATCCCATTTCCTTGCCGCCCTTCTCAAGATTGACATCCATCAGGCTTTTGACTCCATCAGATGGGACTTCATCTCTAGAGTCCTCCTATCCATGTCCTTTCCCCCTTTGTTCACTGGATCCATGCCTGCATCTCCTCCCCCAAATTCTCGGTCCTCGTAAATGGTTCCCCAACGGGTTTCTTCTCCTCTTTTGTTGGCATCCACCAGGGCTGCCCCCTCTCCCCCTTCTTATTCTGTCTTTCCCTTGAGGTCGTCTCCAGATTCATTCAATTCAAGACGGATAATCTGCTCATCTCCCCCCATCCCTAAATCAAAGCTTCCAATCTTACCCATCTACATTTTGCTGATGATCTTATAATCTTCTCTAAAGCTGATGAGAGCTCCATCTCTTCCATCATGGCTTCCCTTTATCTCTTTGAATCTCTCTCGAACCTCCATATCAATCTGCCTAAATCCCACCTCTTCCTTATGGGCGTCTCAGACTCTTTTAAAGCCCATCTTCTTGAGATCACTGGCTTCTCCATTGGTTCTCTTCCTATTAAATACCTTGGCCTTCCCCCCTTCTCCTCCAGGCTTACTACTCATCACTGTGCCCCTATGCTTTCCCAAATCCACAAGGGGCTCCAGCTTTGAAAGGCAGACTATTGTCTTACGTGGGTCGTCTGCTTCTCATCCGATCAGTTCTCCAATCTTCCTATGTTTACTGGTCTGGAGTCTTCCAGCTCCTTGTGGAAGGGCTCAGATTCTTCCAAATTTTTCTCCACCCCATCCGTTGGTCCTTTGTTTGCCTTCCCAAAAGAGAAGGAGGCCTTGGTTTTAGGCATATCAAGGATGTCATTTCGGCGGTTATCCTCAAATTGTCTTGGAAAGTAGTCTCCAAGCTCCCAGGAATCTGGGTGTCCTGGGTTTACTCTTCCCTCCTTCGCAATGATTCCCTGTGGACTTGTCGCATCAATCCCAACTCCTCTTGGGTATGGCGTAAGATCCTCCTTGCTAGGCCTCTTGCCTTAACTGCTATCAAATCCATCATCAGTTGTGGGGCTAATACTTTCTTCTGGTTAGATAACTGCATCCTGCGGGTGTGCTTTCCCTTATTGTGAGTCATAGAGAGGTTTACTCTTCTGGTATCCCCAGAGACGCATTAGTATCCTCGATCATCTCCAATGGATCCTGGTCCATCCCTATTATTCCCTCCCTTCCCAACATCCATCTTTCCATCAACACCATTCCCCCCCCTCTTCTAGTGCTGATAGAATCATCTGGTCCCCTTCCCCCTCGGGCCACTTCTCCTCCTCAGCTTGAAACCACTCCCGGTCCCCCAACCCCACTACCCCCTGGTATAAGGTTGTTTGGTTCCATGGCCACATCCCCCGCCACAGCCTTACTGTCTGGAGAACCCTCTCCAACTGCCTCCCCACCCAATCCTTCCTCATTTATCGCCATATTCCGGTTTCCCGGGCTTGTTGCCTTTGTTGGAATGGCATGGAAGACGCCAACCATATCTTCATTGATTGCCCTTTCTCCCCTCATATTTGGAAGCATGTCCTCTCCAAATGTTAGCCTGCTCGAAGACTTCCCCTCCCTCTTCAGAGAGAGTGAACTGGATTGACATGACCTTCTCTGGTAATTCTATTTGCGACGTTGCCGGCAAGTTGGCGTTCGGAGCTTCTATCTCCCATGTTTGGATGGAGCGTAACCTTCGTAGATGGTCTTCCAACTCTAGATCCTTTGACAAGATTTGGAGGGCCATCTACTTTGACGTCTCCTCCAAGCTGGCCTCTTTCCCCCATAGGACTATTGCGGATTTGTCGAGAAACAGGCTTATTGTTGTTTCGTGGGGTCTCCCTATTTCTAATTTATGCTTTCCCTCCCTCGCCCCCTCTTTTCCCTGTTTTATAGATTATCCATTCATCCAAAAATAAAACTTAGGGCAGTTGTTTGGTATGTGCCTGTCCATATTTGCAGGTTGTGATATGTTGGTTGGCTGGTTACTGGAAGATGGGAGTCTAAGTCCAAGAGGAAAAAGAACTCCACAACCTGTACAAGGAATGTTGGAAGGAGCAGGAAGTAGATGGAATATGGAGAATGAATATATGATCTGGACTGTCGAATATTGTTGTAGTTAGCTTTGTTGTGAAGCTGCTTCCTTTAAAAACTTGTGACCTAGGTCATATGGTTAGTTAATATCGAAAGAGAAACAAAAGAACAAATGAAGAAGCTTACTTGAGGCCTCCTTATTTTAACGTATGCCTAGATTGTCGAGCTCTACCATAAGCCTCAGCCTGTATTTACACCTGAAAACTAGTAACCAGGTTCTTAGATTCTTCATCTTGCCTCTAATTGTGTTGGTCTACACAAGTTTTTGTAGTTTATGTTCTATCCAAGTTTAGAGCCGGAGTTAACAACCTAGAAGATCCTACCATATCTTTCCTTCTCCATTATTCCTTCTGAGCATTTATGAGGACTTCTAAACTAATAATTTAGGTTGTCACACCTACCATTCTATGAAGCTGTAAATGGATGATTGATGGTGATCTTTTCTCTCTCTCTCTCTCTCTCTCTCTTTTTTTCTGATACTCAGGGTGTCCGGATCTTTGACCCGACTAATCCCTAGGGTCATTGTGATACCGCTTACATAGGACTGGGTCAGTCCGAGACGGAAACTCTCGTGCAGTGGCCCCAAGAAGTTAGGTGCAGCGGTGAAGGTTTGATCACGGGACCTCGCTTCCTGAGGCGGAGTACCGTGTCCCCTCCAAGCCAACTACGCTAAACCCTTGGGGTTGATCGATGGTGATCTTCATTGAAGAGAAAATTCAGATTTTTAAAACTAATCTCTTTATCAGAGTATATGAAGTTAGTCTTTGGTCCATTTGTTTTATATTTTCATATTTCTGATTCGTCTAATTTGGATATGTTTGTGTTGTTATTACTTGTCTTGGTTTCACATGATGATTTGGATGCTTTTTCTCGTTTCTTTTTATTGTTTCTCACATAAGCTTACCATATTTAAGAATATAGTTGGTTAGTTACTTGGAAGCATTGTTTTTCTAAGATGAACCTTTCAGATATATGGGTACGCTTTAGATGTCCTGAAATTTCATGCCCAGTTGGAAAATACATTAGCCACCATATTACTGTATGTATGTGAATAACCACCACGTGGGATGTAGAGTTCTTGATTTGATCTTTCTCCAGAAGGAAACAGCCTTTCCCCAAAGCAGGTGTAAGGCTGCATACATCTGCCCCTCCCCAGACCCTGCAGTAGTGGGAGCCTTGTGCACTGGGACACCCTTTTTATTACCTAAATTCTGGAGTCTGTTAAGTCTTTATTACAGAGGGTCAAATGTTAATAGGCATATGTGTGGCTGTTAAGAATAGCTTCTAATTTTGGCATTGTGTTTCATATAGTTAGAAGAATGACAACTGCATGAAATTGTAAGTGATCCCTCTGCTACATTCGCAAGGATATTTTCACTGAGCAGTGAGCACACAAAAAAAAAATGTTCACTCTCAAACTGGAGCTGATCTTTGATGAACGGAGATTTGTTGCACTTAAGCTCCTTCTAGTGCAACAATTTATTCTTTTGCTTGAATTTCATTTCATTTGGGAGAAGGTGTTATCTGGTAGTTTGTATTCTATCAATCCCAAAAGTCAATGTCCGGGTTGTGAAAGTGGTTTTCAGCTGACCTCTTTATGGTGTACTAAAAGTGCTGAATTTGAATATTAAGATCCCTTTTTGTTTTGCTTCTCTTTTCACTTCTACCTTTTGCTAGATGAAAGAATGTTAGTACTTTCCACTTCCAATAACACGATATGAAAATAGTATCCTTGATTCCTTATCACCCTTAACTTCAAGAACCTTTTTTTCCCTTCTGAAAAGTGATTTGACCACTAAAAGTAATTTGTATGTTATAGGCTCCTAATGTTTATTCTTATTTTTCTTAATTTTGTTTCCAAGATCTGGTAACCCAGGATGATTTTTATGCTTTCTATGGGGATGATTTTCTTGGATTCTTTTATGCTTATCTGTCACTAATCCTTGCCATCTCTTCTCTCTCTCTCTCTCTCTGTGTCTGTGTGTTAAGGCTTATGTTATTTTTGTTTTGTGGTTACTCATGCTTATTCCTGTGCTTATTTCCCTTTTCATATGAATACTCTTAAATACCTACAGAAGAGATTTTTTCCATTATTTTTCTTTCCATTCTCTCTCTTCTGCATACTGCATATAAGGTGAATGAGAGGAGATTTATTTATAAACTACTTTGTCAGAAAATAATACTATGCTTTGCAGCCACAAGGGTCTTCAATATTTCATTTACCTGCTGGTGATCATCAGGAATTGTGAAGAAAACCCTTACGAGCATTTTCCTGGGTGCATGCATAGCTTGACCATTTCTCACTGAAATGAGAAACTATGAAGTGGTATATATATATATATATGTGTGTGTGTGTGTGTGTGTGTGATTACCGACCTCCCAAAGCTGACCTCTTATGATCTCCAGAGATGAACTGGTCTTATGCTTGTGAATATGAGTTTATGATTCTTTTACCACTGTCTTCACTTTTCTATTGTATCAAATCCTCATTATAATATGAAGTTATGAACTATGTAACTCTTTCAAATCCTTATAATATGAGGTTATGAACTATATGACTCTTTCAAATCTTTATTTTATATAACAGAACATGAATTATATCTCTTTTGGCAGTTACCTCATTTCCATTTGCACCTCTCCTCGGATGGTATTTCAGAAAACATCGAAAGTCCCGCTGCTGATATATTTCAGTCAGAGAAGCATGAATCAAACAATAACTTGCCTCAGCAAATACTTCCTCAAACCGAAGTTCTTATAGATGACCAAGCATGCCATTATAAAATAGATGATATCACTTGCATAAACAATTTAATTCCCCCAATACCCAAGGCGAGGATGTCCCAGACTTCCGAACTTCAATCCTGCACCAAATATAACAGGAATGGTGGGAGAAAAGATGAGAAAAAGTTTCATGCTAGACAGCTTAGAAATGCTGATATTAAAGATGCAGTTGAACACTCTATTGCAGCATCTGAAGCATTGGTTATATCAGAGTTGATTGGGAGTGGCTCACCATCAGAAATTCTACCAGCTGCTGCAGTACTTGAAGTTGCACTTCAGGTAAAACAAGCTCGGAACCACTTGCGCCTAGATAGGTTAGATGAGGCCTCTGTTTGCTCAACTGAAAATGTTGATGAAACTGATCTGCTCTTGAACTTGGATGATGACTATATGGCGGATGCATTCAATGATGTAGGCTTATCATTTATGAAAGGTTTTGGTGCTTCTGATGATATGTGTGGCTGCAGTTCAGCTATAAAACAGGCGACCAGCTCATCTAGATTGTTTTCTCATGTTCTAGAGACACCGATCTCAGAAAATAATTATACATGTAATTATGAAGTCCAGAGGATAGAGGTTAGACCTCAAGAAGTTGATTTCAATGGCATTTCTGGACAGAAATTTGAAGACACTCTACCAGTGGATTTAAGAGAATCAAAGAATTCACCATTGGAATCCACTGGTGATGCATTGGAGAAGTATCATTATCGTAACCCTCCATTGGGCCCTTCAAGCATACAGGATAACTTGAAACCCCACCTGCATCAGTCAATCCATGGAGATTTAGATCTTTCCATAACAATCCAGGTAAGGGCCTCCGTAAGGCATCTTTCAACATAGAAGATTAAATTCCATAAATTTTTTTTAGGGACAATGTGTTCCAAAAACGAAGAAATTGAAGCACAATGATAAGAGTACACAATATGTTTCTACCCATGTGTTAACCTAAACTTGTTTTGCTTGCAGGGAGTTGACCATGGTATTGCTGATATAGACTTGTCTCAGGATCTGAAGTCAGGAAAACTTGGTGCTGTTTTGCTTTCCATCTACTTGTGAACTTTATCTATCTAATGATGTATGTCTGCAATATTCACCTTTCCTTTTCTATATTAGGAACTGGAAGCGAAATACTTGATGTAGCACCTGACAAATTCAGAAGCCGCTGGTTAGGTGGTTGGACAGGAAAGGTGGGAGACATCCTGTTAGGATTAAGACTGTTAAATTACTCTTATCTTCATTTTTCCACCTTCTTTTTTTCTTTCCAGTTTTTCTAAAGCAGTTTTTCCAAACTTTATAACATATATTGTCATATTAGGTGTTAGCTAAGGGAGTTCAATACATTTCTGAATTTGTGTTTTTTTTTTTTTCATCATCTGCTGGTGTGAGTGTGTGTTTCTGTATCCCTCTATGTCTATGCATGTGGATGTTTGTGTGGGTGGGTAGCTAAGAATCACTGTGCATGGGTTGCATAAGGAAAATCCATCTAATAACTTCCAGGAAGCTCCGGAAATATGGCACAGCAAGTCATATGGGATGGTTAAAGCATATCATGATGCTGTCACTTTGCCTGTTATAAGAATCTATTAGGTGGAACCCAAATAGCAATGGATCTTATATCCTGCTTCTCCAAAGATGAGCCATTCAATGTTATATGAGACAGTCATGCCGTGAATTATTTTGTGGAAAATTTCAAAAATATTTATCTCTTCTCCTCTACCACTACAATTTATGAGGTTTCATTTTTCTGGGATTTGTTCCTCACTGTGCCAGGTATTATATTGGTGTATTTCAGCAGCATAATCCTCTGTTTTTCTCCCCATAAGTGAGTGTTCTTTCCCCCTCTTTCTCACCCTGAATAGTTCATGCCCATTTTGCAGTTAAGTAAGGTGTGCTGATCCCAGTAAAGTTTTCACACCCACATAAAAATAAATCTTTCACAGAAAACCATACGCATGCACACACAGTTTTTCAAATTCATCCTAGCTTTTATCTTCGCCAGACATCAGCCTGATTGATTTGCAACTCTTGAAGGATGATTGTGCGTCTATGAACTTGGAGAGGAATAAACTGACAAAAATATGTGAACCCTTCGTTGGGGAAACCAGCTTTTTGTCTGAATCTGCTGATATTGCCCCAGATGAGAGTTCTTGTGTGCAGAAGCTGGAAACAGCTCCCAGCGTAGCTTCATTTTCAAGCATACCTTTTGAAGTAACGTGTAACACAGCGAATGAAGGAACATTACTTTCTCAAGATCTTGTGATATCTAGTTCGTCCTTGGTGGATCCTCTTTGTTCGATTGTTCCATGCAGTATATCTTCGGAAAAGGCTGATGTTATTCTAGCTGAAGATAAGGAAGATGGAGGAAATCAAGCTGGGAAGTGCTTGAATCCCTCATCAGGAACTGGGTTGGGGAATTCACAAGGGACACCAAAGACAAATGTTGAGAATGTGGAGTTTGCATACCAAGAAGGGCTTATATCCAAAGTAAACAGTGAAGGCTTATGGGATACGAGTTCTAGGAGGTTGACCTCTCTCAAAACTTATAGCATGGTAGTGCCTGCTCAGAATGTCAGTTCAATAAATGAGAATATTTATAGTAAGAAGCCATTCTCACTTGAAGGCATCATGGGGTTTCCACCGTTTGAGGAGAATGTAGATTGCCTCAACTATCATAATGATGAATCCACTCCACTCCTACCTTCAAAACCAAAAACTAAATATACTGGGGAAGATATGAGGGATCCTGCCAGTGTGAAGCTAATCAAGGAAACTGAAGGTCAAAGAGGTGACAGTAATGAGATTACAAATGAAGACAGAAATAAGATTACAAATGATGGGCTGGACTTGCAGGTTCACCCACAAGAGGCGAGGGCCTCACCTATTATTTTAAACTATGGATATTGCGGTCATCTACAAGCTTCCAAATTTATCACAAGAAATATCATTGAAGAAGTGAATTTCAAAAGCGTTTCAATACCAGAAGGGACAGAACCACAGAATTTAGTTGGCAGTGGAGATCAAAGTAATTTTATACCGATAGTGCATACGAAACCTCACAAAGATCATGTTTTGACAAGGAAGAGAGTTCGGTTCTTTGAAGCTGAAGTTGAGTTTCAACGGAGCAAAAGCAGTCCAAAGCTACATTCTGGAAACCGAAACCGTAAGACTGACACCTTGATTCAGTAATTAATCAGTTGAGTTATCCAACATGTGGAACTTCCTGACCATATTTTAGTGATTAACTGTATGCAGGTTCGACTACCAGAGCAGGTAAAAGATGGAATAGTTACAGCCCGAAGTTGGATGCTAAGGCTCGAGAGAGAAATAAACTTTTTACAGATATCCATATCAAATACAGAAGGATAATGATATTTCATGGATTAGAGTTCCTGCTGACTGGATTTGGTAGTCAAAAGGAAAAGGAACTTGAAACGTTGATTAGGAACCATGGAGGTGTTGTTCTCTCTGATATTCCTGTACCATGCCTGAACTTAAGGAGAAACAGAAGAGCAAGATGTAAGCTTCAACAGCTTCCTGTTGTGCTGTCGCCAAAGAAGGTTGTTTTTTCTATGGTCACCATTTATGAATTTGCTGATTATAGAAGTGCTATAGTGTCATCAGGATTCAGGATTAATTTAATGGAAAAGGCACTTGCTTGGATGAAGATACTCTAGGATAAAAAGGACACAATTTGGTTAAAAATATGAAAAAAAGTATTGATACAAAACTGGTGAGTAGAAGCTGACTATTCAGTAAAAATATGACTGCTTCAACGTTCTTATATGCTTTATTTTTCCTCCACTTCTTTAATAGGTTTGAAAGAGGGTCAGAACGTTGAATGTGAATGGTTGGTTATTTTCCATAGGATTTGAGAAATAGACAATAATCATTGGATTTTATTTTCTCTTTGACAGTGGTTAAATTCATTAATCTGACTATCTGACAAGATGTTATGTTATTCTTAGATATGTAATTTGAATTGATTGTTTGTATAAGTAATTGATACTGTTTACTTCTAGAACAGCATGTTCTTGCTTTGCCAGATTCAAATTAGATGCCCGTTTTTCTTTTAGTAATCTTTCTCTAAGTCACCTTTTTTCTTTTCCAACCTTTAAACATGTGAATGGTTCACAGCCTAAAACTAAATGCTAGTAATTTCTGTTGTAATAATGAGTTTTAAGGAAAGCGTTAGTTTCCAAACAGGTCCTTTGGTCCTTTGGTCCTTGTAATATTTTAGAACTTCCTCTCCGTTATTATAAATAAAGAGGGCTGGTGTCATACTAGACATAAAGTCATCACCCCATCCAACAGGTTATTAGATCCTTTGGATCCAATACCTTATGGGTTTCCTCCCTTCTCCATCTGTCTCCCTTTCTCCCTTTTGCTCTCTCCCAGTGCCTCCCTTCGTCCGTGCCTTCCTCCATCTCTCTTCTTTTGCTTCTCTCTCTCTCATTAGGGTTCCTTAAACCACCAAGAGACCCACTAGCTTCCATCCCTTATCTCCCTTAGGCACTTAGACTCTCTTCTATAATGATATGAGAAACCCAACTCCTTCTCCATTGATTTTTTTCAGAGTTTTTCCCCCTGAAATCGATTTTTCCTTGTCAAGGTGCTTTTTCCTTGCTCGATGCTCCGATTATCTTAATGTTTGTTGCAATTGGTGCTCCTTATCCTTGTAGTGATAATGTGGTATGCACTAGCCACTTTACCATCTTAGGACTCTGTTCTAGAGTTATCCCCAAAATCGATTTGTCAGGGTTTTCACCCTTTATCTTTTTTTGGGTTTTTAGCCTTTTTCCTATTTTTTGGTGCTTTTTCTACCTCCGGCTGGTGCCTCTTCCATTAGCACATCCCCCTTGAGTTGCAACTATGTCTACCAACTCTTCTGCTTCTACTGGTGGTGGCACTTCAACTCTTCCCACCTTTCATCATGCCATCAAGCTTGATGGCACAAACTACCTTATGTGGTCACGCTCGATCTGTATCTCCATCGAATCCTGTGGCTATTACAGGTATCTCATTGGAACCACTAAGCGTCTGATCATTGGTCTTGAGATTGACAAGTGGGAGTGTGCCAACTCTTTGGTTATAGCTTTCCTTGTCAACTCCATACCAACCATAACTTTCACATGGCTATCTCATTTTCGACTTTGCTGCAAAGATCTAGAAGTCTGTCTAGGATATCTATTCCCAGGAAGGGAAATGATGCTCAAGTCTTTGAACTGTGCCAGTTGGTTCGTGACTTAAGGCAGAGGGCTCACATTATCACAGTACTACTATGGGCTGCTCATATTGTGGACTGAGCTAGACATCTTTGAGGAGTATACTCCTTCCATCCCTGCAGATGTCACTGGTTTTCAGAAACGAGAGGACAAGATCTGGGTTTATGACTTTCTGGCAAGTCTGAATGTGGAGTTTGATTAGCTGTGGTCCCAGCCTCTTAAGTTTTGAGTCGTATTCCCTTTCCTAGATTAGATCAAGTGCACAGTCTTCATACCACTATGCTCCACATCTTATTGCCACTCCCACTAAGAGATCTGCACTTGTCTCTGGCACTTAGTCCCTCAGTGTAGCCCCACAGTTTGGTGGCTCCTCTATAAGATCTCCAGTAAAGTGCGATACTATGGGAAGGAGCGTCACACCAAAGAGCTCTATTGGAACCTTCATTGCCATCATGCTGATACATTTGGCAAAGGGCTAGGGAAGGGTCATCCCAGTACTCTTGACCAGGCCAACCATACTAAGGTCCCAGACTCTGATTCTGCTCCTAGCATCTCTGCAGCATCACTATCATCTGATGAGCTCATTGCCATCTGGCGCCTTCTAACATGTCCGAACTCTCTTGCACTAGCTATTGCGAGCTTTTGCTCATTCCACCCCTTTTGGGTCAGGTATCTCGTTTGTGGCAATACTATGTCTTTCCCTTCTACCCCCTGGATTATAGACTCTGGGCTTCCGATCATATGATAGGTTGCTTATCTCTTTTCTCCCAGTACACTACTAGTCCTAGTAATTGTAAGGTTAAGTTGGCTAACGGGATTTATTCCACTATTTTGGGAAAGGGCTCCATAGTTGTAATTTTTCTTTAGCCCTCTTTATTGTATTGCATGTTCCCTCTTTTCCTACTAACTTATTGTCCATTAGTAGTCTTACTTTTAGTCTTAATTGCAAAGTCACCGTTTTTCCGTCTCATTATGTTTTTCAGGATCTAGTTTCAGGGGCAACGATTGTCTCTGATAGGGTATATAGTGGTCTGTATCTGCTTGATTATAACTTGGCATTGGTCTCTGGCCAAGCTCTTCAGACATTCTCTACGTCACCTCCCATCTCTAAGTTATTACACTGGCATCGTTGGTTGGGATATCCTCCTTTGGGAACTTTAGTTAGGCTTTTTCCTTCTTTTAAAAATTGTAATTCGAGTCATCTTTTTGTGAGGTATGTGTATTGACCAAATAAATTCGGATCATTTACTCTATTTCAAGAAATAAAAGTGCCACTTCTTTTTCGTTGATGCATTCTTATATTTGGTGTCCATCCCACTATGTGTCTATCAATGGGTATCGGTGGTTTGTCTCTTTTATTGATGGTCATTCTCAAACCACTTGGGTTTATATAATGTGAACCAAGGGCGAGACCTTCCATTGCTTTTAGCAATTTCACCGCATGGTTCATACTTAGTTCGGTGTTACCATCAAAATCCTTTGAAGCAACAATAGCTATGAATATTTCGAAGGGTCCTTTCAGGTATACCTTTCTGAGCATAGGACGATCCAACAGACTAATTGTGTAGATACCTCGGCACAGAATGGAGTTGCTGAGCAGAAGACTCGCCACCTTTGTGAGGTAGCAGGCTCTTTTATCTTTGAGATGCATAATCCTCCCTAAAACTGGAGTGATGTGATTCTCGCTATTGCCTTTTTGTTCAACCCAATGCCTTCTTGGGTTCATTCCTTCTGCTTCCCTTTGGATTATTAGTAGGGTTTTGTTGCTTTTCCTATTCCTCCCAAGGTATTCGTCATGTATGCTATGCTCATAATCATCATCCTCACGGAAAGTTTGATCTTCATGGTCTTCGGTGCCTTTTGCTGGGGTATGTTCATACTCATAAAGGCTATCGGTGTTTTTGTCCTCCTACTCGGCATTGATTTGTGACTATGAATGTTGTCTTTCACGAATCTGCGTTATACTATACTGTGTCACCTCTTCAAGGGGAGTCTCCTTCTACTGTGGAAGATGTGCCGCCTCTTAAACTTGCTATCCTTGCTAATATCCTGTTTCAGGGGAGAGTAACACTCCTCCTTTGCCTTGGCCAAAGATACATATTTATAGTCTTAGACAATAGACTTAAACCACTACACATCCTGCATCTACCCTACCATGCAAGTTCTCTTGAGCCTGATCTTGTCCCCTTAAAACCAGGTAATTCTCCTTCTCCTTCTATTGAGCTGTCTCTTGAGTTTCCTATTGCTATTCATAAAGGCACTAGGTCTTATACTTACATTCTATTGCTAAAATTGTTTCTTATGAATCACTTTTTCCTTCTTACTATAGTTTTGTGTCTTCTTTATCCTCTGTGTCCATTCCCTATACCTGGTAGGAAGCGAGTGCAGACTCATAATGGTAAGCAGCTATGGTTGAAGAGATGTATGCTCTAAAGAACAATGACACTATGTGATCTAGTGTGTCTTCCCTCATAAAAGAAGACAGTTGGTTCTAAGTGGGTCTTCATAGTGAACCATAAGGTTGATGGTACAGTGGATCGGTACAAGGCTAGACTTGTTGCCAAAGGCTTCACTTAGACCTATGGGATCGACTACCAGGAGATTTTTGCTCTAGTTGCTAAGATAAATCCAATCCGTGTTATCTTAGCTTGTGCAGCCAACTTAGATTGGGATCTCCAGCAGCTAGATGCGCAAAATGCCTTTCTTCATGGGGGACTTGAGGCAGAATTGCATATAGACATTCCTCCTGGGTTCACTTGCTCTAAAACTCAAGGGAAGATATGCAAGTTGAAGAATGCATTGTATGGGCTGAAGCAATCCCCTCATGCTTGGTTCGAGCGTTTCCACTAGGCTATGATTGCTACAGGCTACTCTGAAAGCAATGCCTACCACACTCTAGTTAAAAGCTTCAATCAAACTTCAATTCTTCAAAATTCAAAAACTGAAATCTCCATTGTCTTACATGACTACTTAAAGGAAAATAACATCAATTCATAGAAACTAATTTAAAATATAAATTAACCTAAATTAGCAACTGAAATCTAAAATTGAATCTCCCTACTAACTTGACCACACCCTATACTAACAATAAAGGAAACAAATCAATTTACTAAGTTAATCCCAAATCTTCCCATGCCCAACTGCATCAACTTCAATAAAGCATCTGGTCTGTGTTGAAAGGAATTGTTCTCAATCATGCACTGATTCTTTTTAATTTAATTTTTACACAGTTGCAAACAACGAAGTTCTTGTATGGATGTGCGGTAAATGCCTTCCTGCTAAAATCTAGATGGCTTACTGCTTCAATTAAAGCGGGTTCCATATTACGCCCTGACAAGTGAGTAAAGGCTTTTTATATTTATTTTAATATTGTTTATCTACATAATAAATTTTTTAATATGTAGTTTTGCTTCTTCATTTAAATTTCATTTTGTGTATTTAGAATTATGTATGAACTAATGTTGCATTGCTAGTGGTAGTTCTTTTTGAAGGGTTTATGGTGGAGGGCCAGTGAGAGAGGGGAAGCTATCTGAGAAAGGACTCAGAATTCTAGGGGAGAAAGAGCTTTTTTTTTTCACCTCGAGTAAAAACCCAATACCAGGTTTCTATTTTCAAATCTGTTCCTTTCATTGGGTGCATGCAATTATATAAAGGAAAAAAATAAGGACTCCTAATCAGACCCTAAAACTGAAACTAACTTGCAATTAAAGTCTTTCTCTTATTCCTACCTACGTATCCAACTCAAGCAAAGCATGATGAAAAGACATAAAAATTAACTAAACTACTACCAACCCCAATAGACCAAAAACCTGGATTGGGCTGGTTCCATCTAGGTTTGGGTTTTCAAACTCGGTCATATTGGTCCAGCTAGTTGAGTCTACTGCATCAATTCTGCTCCTCAAGAAAGAACATGACTATATTGAGTTTAGTTAAGGACCAAAGAGACCATCTAAATCAACACACTTAAGGAGGAATGATCCTGCTATCTTCTTGAGCTTAATGTCTAGGAGATCTTAAGCGGGGAAGAAACTTCATTTCTTTGTCGCCATGCTTGAAAGAGTAGGTATTTGCATACCCACAATGTTGTGCCTTCTTATCAAACAACCATGTTTGACTAAGAAGAATATGACACCTTCAAAGGTAGGACGTCATATTATATAGTATCCATGAATCCAACCATAAAGTATATGAGAAAGCACATATTAGTGATCTTACGATTAGTGTTCACCCGTGCAACTTTATAGGGATTTAGACATGGTCTGCAATCATATCTTAGGAACAATGCCTTCAGAGACGACATTAGTGAAACTACCTCCATTGATCGCCATACTACATAATTGGTCATTGATTGCACTTCACGCTGGCCTGGAAGATACTATTGAGGCAGCAATCTTCATCCTCAGATTCTGTATGAGTGGCCAAAATAGGACGAAGAATATAACAGGGGTGGTGCTCCTCATCACTTTCATCGTCGTGGATGTCACCCGACTCACACTCTACTTCCAAATTAATTATCTCAATATCCAGGTGCTCTTCTGGGACAGAAGGTATAAAATGATCCTTATCAATATAAGCTACCAAATAATTGGGACACTGAGCACTAATATGACTGTACCGGCGTACCCTTTGCATGTAAAATGCTGAATGGCAACTTTGGCACCACAGGAGGTCTTTTAGAACGACATTGAGGTGGAGAATATGGTCAGTTAGATCGTGAAGATGCTATAAATGAGCCACTAGCATGTGGTTTGTTGAATGACTCTTCCTGGGGAGAAGACTGCTGGCAACTAGAACTATCACCCCTAAGATTTTCTAAATCTAGATAACAAATGAGGCCTTTAAAATTGCAACAAATTCTAAAATTTCCCTTACGTCATTTTTTTTGCCTAATTAAAATTTTATATTTTAAAAAATTGTAATAATTAATAATTCATTAATCAACAAAAATTAATTAAAGAACATCACATTATTAATCAATTTCGGATGAAACAAAGTTTCAATACCTTCACTCCCCTACGCTCACCTCATATTTAAAGCCCCTACCTGGAATTTCTTTTTTGATTCCCCCCAGAAAGAAGTTCCACCTCTCCTCCCCCTGATATTTTTAAATTCTTAAATTAACCTTCCGTCCTGGTAAATCTGTCGTTAACAATTGTCTAGTGCAGTTGGTGAGGTTGTGGTGTGTAAAACCTACTCACTCACCAGGAGGTTTGGAGTTTGAATCTAAAAATATTGCATTAACCCCAAGGGGGTAGCCAAGTTGGCAAGGGACCTTCGCCTCAGGAAGCTTTGAGTTCGACTCCTCTTACCTCCTTGGGGCCACTCACATGGGGGTGTTTAGTGCTCTTCATTACTTTCAGTGAAAGTTGAATGGTTCTAATTCAATCTCAGTATGACCCAATTCATGTGGTTGTGGGGTTAGTATGGACCCGCAGTAATAGTTATGCCAAAGGCCTAGATACCCTTCGTTACCAAAAGAAAAATAAAATAAAAGTTAAATTTGTTGCCCTTTACTGGCTGCCTCCCCCACCCCTCACCCCTTGTCTCTATCCTAGTCTTCCATCCCCCGCCCCTCCTCTGGAACTCCCTCTGCACCCCACCCCCTCTCCTCCCTAGCCCCCCATCCTGCAACTCACCTCCCACCCGCCATAGCCTCTATTCCCCACCTCTGTTCCCCCACCTCACCCCCACCAACCCCTTGCCTCCCTACCCTACACCCACCCCCACCTTCCCCCACCTCCGACATTTCAAACCAATTAGAAACCAATAAACCAAATAAACCGATTAAAACTTGTTTATACATTAAAATAATAATATTTTAATGTCTCGAGTATTCCATAGTTTTCCTTTCTGATTCTCTCTCTCTCTCCTCTCTCACTCAGCGTTATTCCCCTGAAAGAATCGTCGGTCATGATACTGCTAGAACTCAAGGCCATAATGGGATGAATTATGAAACTACAACATCAGAGTGGTGATAACTAGGGGCTTGAGGAATTGAACAGAAATATGGGTTTTGGACTTTTGGGGAAGCATCAGTGGCCATTAGGAGGGACTAAGTATGGAAGGCTTGGGAACAGAGGGAGATTTGGAGAAGGTTGTGCTTAGAAGAAAGTTTGGACTCTGGAGAATTAAGGGCTTGGAGATCTCTTTCAGATTGGGTTGAGATGGGTTGTCTTTTGGGAAGAAAGGATGGAAAGAGAAGGTTGGGTCACATCTGAAAAAAAAGATTTATGGGAAGACTCAAAAGCAGTGCTGGTGGAAGGAGCTTTCTTTGTTTACCCCTCTCTCACAGTCTTTCTCTCTCTCTCTCTCTCGGATACTTGTATGTGTCTTTGTGGAACCCAAAAAAAAAAAAAGTAGTTTATAAAAATACTGTTCATCTATAACCTTTCAGAAGTTATATCTTCTCTCCTCATTTTTCCTTTCTTGATGAGATTTGAAGGTGAAAGAGAGACTTCTCGAAATTGTAAAATGGCGTGCAGTTTTGATCGCTCAACCTCTAACCTTCTCTGTGCTGGAGAAAACAGCAGTATCATGATTGCAGATGTTGGGTATGATGGGGTTGTGGAGGAGTTGGGTGGTGGGGATGCTTGGCTGTTACAGGACCATTGTACACTGAACCAAAACCAGAGCTTTCATGGAGGGGATTTCTCGATTGAACTTCCCTTGCAAACTGAGGAGTGTTTCAGTTTGATGTTTGGGAAGGAATGCCAGCATTTACCAAGAGATTATTACATGAAGAGGTTGCAGAGTGGGGACATGGATATGGGTTTTAAAGGAGAGGCTATCAATTGGATTTGAAAGGAAGGTGGGTTGCAGCATTTTTTCTTAAATGAAGCTGCTGTGTTATGGTTTCTTATTTTCTTCTGTTTTTTTCCCCCATGCTTTTATCGTCATTTTGTCTTATCGAATGGTCAATGTCTTTAGTACGAGCCATAAACTCGGATGTCCTAAGTTCGACTCCCACTAGGCACACCTTGGGCCACTCACATGGGGGGTATTTAGTGCTCTTCATTGCTTTCAGTGAAAGTTAAATGATTCTCATTCAATCTCGTTATGACCCGGAGAGAGGGTGGGGTGGGTGGTGCACAGAGGGGTGGAGCGGGAGTTACGCAGAGGGCTGGAGCGGGAGTTGCAGAGAGTGGGGTGGGACGAGGATGGAACAAGTGGTGAGGGGGCATCCAGTTTGGGGTGATGAGTTATCTGGACAGAGGGGTAATATGGAAATTTTAAAATCAGGGGAGAGGTGGAACTTTACTTTGTGGATAAACCAGAAAAGAAGTCCAAGCTCGGGGACTTTGAGTAAATATAGGATGAGTGTAGGGGAGTGATAACAATTGCCCCTATTTTGTATGTTTTAATATGTTGCAAAGTCAATTTACCATCCTCATAAATCTACGCTTCGGTTATATTTTTTTTTTTTTTTGGGGGGGAGGGGGGGGGAGTGGGAAATTATCTTATTCAAAATTTTCTTGTTACCTTTTATAGTTCTACTCCTAAGTCTTTTGAATTAAATATTATTCTTTTTTTAATAAGAATGCTTGACTTGAGGCTCATGTTATTTTGATTCTTCAGCATGAATCCAAACTGAATGAAAAAAAAAAAAAATTGTTTAAAGGGGCCTCATTAAATGTTTGATGTTTTTTATTTCAGTTAATGAGTTGTGCTGGAAATCTGTATTTGAAAATTTTAGCATATTTCAGTCTCAAAACCTCCACTTGTGCTGCATTTTGATGGAAGTAAGCCAGGAAAATGACTTGAGAATGTTCCCAACTCAGTTCTCCTCTCACATTAACCACACAATCACTTCTACGACAGTTTATAATTGTATAGACATTTATTTATGTAGTAAGATGTTTTAATATGAATAAAGTAGGTTTGTCATATGTGGAGCTATGTTTGTCATCTACTGATGTCCATCTGTTTTTCATTGCCAGCCGAAATATTTTATTTGGAATACAGATCTGCAAAGTCAATTTACCATCCTCATAAATCTATGCTTCAGTTCTTTTTTTTTGCTTGTGTGTGTGTGTGTGTGTGTGTGGTGGGGGATGTTAAATTGTATACTTTAATTCAGTTTTTTTATGTTTTGTTGCTTTTTGACAGATACATGGTTCTATCATATCAAGCCAATGTAAGGAGCAAGAGAATTGGTCAGCCAATCTATTGGAATAACATTACCTACATATTTGACAAAGTGGGGATTATGCTCCATGGAAAGCACAGTTTCTGCACCAAATTGGAAAAGATTGTTAAGGTGAGGACAGACATGGAATTTGGGATAGGGAAAATTCTTATTGTTTGATCTTAGTAACTTTGGCTCATCTCGTGCTTGAGCTTCTTCCCTCCCCTCCCCTCTTTATGATGACTATTTATTTCTATAGAATTTACTTCAATTTGTGCTGCAGAACTACAGTTCTACAGTTTGTCTGTAACAGCCCCATTTCCCCTAGACCTGGTGGGGTCCACAACACCGGGTGTCCAACTGGGATCGCACATGGAAAGACATACATTGTCAAATCATGATCCATGTCATAACATAGTCACAGATCCTTCTAAATTAAAACTTTTCATTCAAGTAGAAATGATATGGATCGTTGCCCTCAGCAGAAGACTTAAAACCTTACAAAAAGGGAAATAACATACTACCAATAGACATTACGAAAATAAGTTTTCCATTATCAAAGAGACATTGTTAGAAAACTAGAACTGTCTAGACATAATAGAAAACTTGAGTCATCAAATACATTCATCCATTCCTCAAAATAAAAAGCTTCCATAATACATAATCATTAAACTTCAAAATTAAAAATTAAGGGCGGCTGCTCTTGAAGTCCTTCCTAGTTGTGGATTGCAATCCCCTGCCCTTGTCCTTCTTTACTTGATCTATATAACATTCATATTGGAAGAAATGAGCTATAAGGCTCAGTGAGCAGTAAACCACTACCATGCTACATCATAAACATAATAACATAATAGACTATAATAGGAATTAGATTATAGCATTGGATCTATTGTTCAATCAACCATTCCATAAACACAATAATCGCGGTTTTGCATGTTTAGTCATATAGTCAATATGGCATACATTACATGTCACACCTTGTCCTCAATATGGCACAGGTATGCCGGCACTGGACACCTCACCGCATCCAGCCAGCTTGTTTTCCCTCAAGATCCAGACTCCGAGTAATCCACAACACCACATAATACAACTACAGATCAAAGGTCTCACATATATCACAGTCACAAAATAAAATCCATCTATGGTCTCTAAGTGATACCATATTTACAGTTATCCATATATTACAGTCATCCAGAATAATTTATAGCCAAAAGAATATGTACACAAAAATATAACGAATCCTATGTAACTTATCCATTAGTGAACTCAAACTAGCAAAAAGTGAAGTCCTTGCAAAAGCACGTATATACACCAAAGAATAGTCAGTGGTAGATCTACTCCTCAGAAATACTGGCCTCCGTAGGCACAGTCATCACAGTCACAGTCACAGGCGGGTCCGTGGTCGAATTCATCTTCTTGAATATAGGCCAAGTGATCCATGGCCACTACCTCATGATCATTGCCAGGAGTCGGAAAAATACCGCCTTCATCATCGAGAGGATCAAAGTAAAAGGGGGTGAACACGTCATGCTCAGTGACAGGATGGGGCAAGCAAGCACACGCAATACAAATGATACAATGCATGTTCCACACAGTCAAATGATGTTCATTAATCCATTTATTTATTTTACTACTTCCTAGTCCATTACTAAGTCTGATGATAATAGGTATAGTGCTACGCAACGTAAGTGGTATTCCCTACCCTATACGTTGGGCCTCCTCAGGAATACAAGCTCATTGCAAGCAGGAGCTAGTCAGTCCCAGTAAGAGCTTCGATCCCCCGGCTAACCCCTAATTAGTAACCCTGTAAAAATATACTCACCAGGCATACAGTACATCATATCCTATCCACATCTGTCTCAGGTACAATACGTCTTACCATGGAAAAATGCACTGCTGATCAGGCAACCACATATGTCGGGATTAGTCCATACCTAACCCCCTACGGACAAGGGGTTGTAGCACTTAGGGTGGTGATACCTAGCCTAGCATACTACATGATGCACATCCATTCACCACATTCATACAAAATCATGGGCACTTGCACGTATCCCATCTTACCTGACTTACCTTTCACATCTCAAGTCCACCAATCATTGAATAAAAATATAATGCACATCCAAAAACAAATTATGCATGAACATACAACGCAGGAAAAAAGGAAAAATGTAAGAAACACTCTAAAAAAATAAGTCAAGGCACCCACTCACTTTCGTATTTTGAATTATGTAACTTCCCTTCTAGTACTGAACAAGCTCCCACACTACTAATCAGATTTCCTAAAACCAGAGAATATATAGAGTATTAAAAATAAAACTAAATTGAAATGAATTTACTTCCCATAGGGTCATTTCTGGCTTCCTTTATTTGTTTTATAGATCCTCTATAAGTCCAACAGGTTTCAGATCAAATCTGGAACCAATTCGGTCTCTAGAAACCTAACCGGCTGGAGACATTGGAGCCAACTGGCCGGCCGGAGGTATCCCACCGGTTGTCCCAATTTTGCAAAATCCAATTCTGTTGGTGCCCTACTGAACTTTACTTCTGTATTTTGGTTCTCATATCCCCTTCATGAGGTCTAAATCACTAAATAAAAATGTGAAAACTTAAATTGGGTCTTCTTTTAACCCATCCCTGAATTTCCATTGTCCAATTCTTGGGCTGCATATGAAATTGATAGAAACATACATCTTCTATTTTTCCATAAAACTCTTTACCCACCTAGCTCAAGTTAGCTGGTACAAATGGGGACGGGGGCCATATAACTACATTTACAGCCACAGTTTTATAAACCATGAACATGCTTTTGATTGTTCTTCACACTGAGATGGTATTGAATTTGGGGATGGAGGGTGGGGTTGATTTATAACATTAAGTATCTTCTATATGGTTGCCTAATTTAACATGATGAGAGAAATTGGTAAGTGGGAAACATACCAGCCAAATCTACTTCTTCCTTACTAGAAAGTCTGACAAATTGTTATGTAAGGATTGCAAGGTTATGCCTAGAGAGAGCTTAACATCTCAACATAGATTGTTGATCCTGGATATGTACCACAATGTGTCGAAGCTTAAGTCAAGGAAACTTATCTGCCCTAGGGTAAAATGGTGGAGATTGAAAGAAGAGCCATTGATGTCCTTTACTGATAAAGTACTGAAGCTCGGAAAATGGGATTTTGAAGGGGATGATAACACGATGTGGACTGAGATGATAAATTGCATGAAAATGTTGCTAAAGAGGTTTTAGGGGTGTGTAAGGGTACTCGGCTAGCCCCTAGAGAGACTTGGTGGTGGGATGAGGAAGTGCAAACAACCATTAAGCTCAAGAAAAATAGTTTTAAGATTTGGCAAAGGACTATGGAAGCCGAAGATTAAGAGAGAGATAAGGCTGCCAAAAGTGAGGCAAGAAATATTGTGGGGAAAGCACAGGCGAAGAAATATGAGGACTTTTACAACAATCTAAACACTAAGGAAGGGGAAAAAGATATTTACAAGATAGCTAAAATTTGAGACAGGAAGAGCAGAGATTTTGATAATGTTCAATGTATTAAGGGTGATGATGGTAGAGTACTTGTAAAGGATGCATACATTAATAGGGGATGGGTTGAGTATTTTTGCATCTTACTAAATGAAGACAACACATGGAGGAATAATGAGAGTATACATTATAACAACACGCATCATAGATATATTCGTAAGATAGGAGTGACTGAGGTTAAAGACGTCCTAAGTAAAATGAAAGTAGGTAAGACACGAGTCCCAAATGAGTTAGCAATCAAAGTGTGGAAGGGTTTGGGAGTGTGTGGGGTTGCTTGGTGTGACATACCTCGCACATTGCCCTTCATATGGCACAGGCATGTCGGCACTGGATACCTTACCATACCCAGTTAGCCTGCTTACCCCAGAATCCTACTCTAGAAGTCCACAACACCACATCCAAATGATATACATAATCGGAATAAGAAGAATTTGCAGCGGATAATATAAAATCAAGTAAGGATAATACTCACCCAATGCATCTAAGTGGTATCTGATAATGTGTACAAAAATTTCAAAATTTACTTACAGTGATCCGTTATAATACAATAAACCAAGTATCAAAATATATGTACACAAAAAGAATTCTTCCACCTATCATACCATCAAAAAATGGTCTCTTCCTCCATCCTCATAGATACACAAAATAATCATAATATCATATCTCAAGAAAACTACCCACTATATACACAATCATCGCACTCGCAATTAGGTCCATGACTGAAATCATCAAAATCCGAAGTACATGCCAACTGATCCGTAACCATAGCATCATGCTCAGTACCAATAGCCTATAGGTGACTTCTCTCCTCATCTATAGATCAAAGGAAAATGGGGGGTGAGCACTGGTAATGCTTAGTGAGGGGTAGGGTAGAACAAAAACACACATCCATATGCAATGCATGCTCCACATATAAAGATGATGCTCATGAATCCATTTATTTAACTATACAATTTCCCTAGTCCTTTACTAAGTCTCATCACCTATGGGTATAGTGATACGCAACAGAGGTGGCATTCCCTACCCTGTATGTTGGGCCCTCAGGAATACAAGCTCATTACAGGTAGGAGCCAGTCGGTCCCGATTAGAGCCTCAGTCCCCCCAGCTAACCCCTAGATGGTAACCCCATATAATAATATCCACCAGGCATACAGTACGTCATATCCTGTCCAAATCCACAACTGATATCACACATCTCATCACAAAGTGCACTGCTGATCAGGCAGCCACATATGTCGAGATTAGTCCGTACCTAACCCCCTACGGACAAGGGGTGTAGCACTTGGGTTGTGATACCTAGCCAGCATACAAAATGATGCACAACCAATCATCTAAACCACGCATGCATACATGGGCACCTGCTCGTGACCCATCTCACTTGGCTTACCTTCTACATTACCATCACTATCAATTTTCATCACACCACAAACTTGAAAGTAGATGCAAATGAAGAAAATAAATGCATATGTACAAACACAACAGGTAAATCATGAACAACATAAATAAACATACCAAAAGAAGTAAGGTAGAGGGGCACCCACTCACCTGGACAATTTGAATCAGTTTCCACTTTTCCAGGTGCTGAACTTGTTCCCTCACAGTTAATTTGAATTCCTAAAAATCAAAATTATATATATATATATTTATTAAAATAGACTTTAAGTTAATTTACACCCTAATTGAGTCACTTTATATTCCCCTATAAGCCCTATAGGTTCCATCTCCGACCCACACTTTGCTGTCAAAAACTGGGCAAAATGGTCTCTGGAAGCCTAACTGGCTGGAGACCCTTACCCGACCGGTCGGCCGGATGTCTCCTACCGGTCGTGCCTTTTCTGCAGAATTTCAATTTTGTTAGCTCTCCTTGCAGATTTCTCAATAATTCTGGTCATTTTTGCCTTGTTTCTGTACTGAACTTCCACAACAGTAATACATTACTTAATTTCTATCACTTTATTAATCAATTCATTAATCCACTAATTAATTTTGATTAATTATACAATTCAGCAGGAATCTCCAAAATCATACCTCATATTTCCATAATCTCATTCACAAGTATGGATTAGAGTAAAAACTTCATAATCATACCTAAATCTAAGGTTACATGCATGAAATTGATCTCTAATTTCACTTTGCATGTAAGAAATAAAACCTCAATCATCATGCATGAACTCTTACAACCTTAGAACAGAAATTTAAGGTAGAATTCCTCTAAATCCACATGTATTATTTCTGTTTTAAGAATCTGAGTGAGAATCCTCACTCTCAAGTCCCAATCGGCCATGGTTAGTGTGCATCCTTACACATCTTCCAAATCAGTTCTTCAAATCAGGAAATCAAACTTCATAAGATGCGGATTCTGCTGAAATTTTTCCAGAATTCCTTCCTTACAACAGAGTTCAGTCCTACCCCTCTCTATTTCTAAATTCTTTCTTACTACAGGTTCCTATAAGGGAGAAGTACCTACCTCTTTGCTGAATTCTGCAGTAGCTTTCCAAGTAAGTCAATCAATTCTCCAATCTTCTTCTCTTCTCTTCTCTTCTCTTCTCTTCTTCTCTTCTCTTCTCTTCTCTTCTCTTTCTTCTTTCTTCTTCTTTTCTTCTTCTTCATTCTTCTTTCTTCTTTCTTCCTCTTGCTGTCCAACTGATTTGTGTGAGAATGTGGTCAGTGGTGGCTCTTATATAGCCCCACTAACCCATATTATATATCATACATGTATATATATATATATATTTATATTACTTATACAATATGATGTATATATACATAATTACATAATTAAAACTAATTATGTTCTGAAATTAAATTAATTTTATGATTTTACTAATTAACTCACTTAATCATGTCAAACTCATGAGAATAGGTCCACATGTCAAATTTCTAAGGGTGGGACCCATTTCAGCCAATTCTGGCCATTCTGTTCACATGACAAGCAGGCCTGTCATATCCAGAACTCTCTAGCTAGTTGAGCCAGAGTTGCTCCCCTTTGAGTCTGTTGTATACCCTATCATATCCAATCTATCTTAAGGGTTAGTAATCACCTGTTGGCCCACTTTGCTCGTTGACTCTTCCAACTATTGGCAGGAGGCACAGGTATATGTTGGGTCATCCTTCCCTTCTTGGCATTCCACTGCTACCAGCCAAGCTAGTATTGGGCTCTCCAACCTGCTACTCTTGCTTGTTCGCAGTCAATGTAAAGAAGTAAGATTCGGGGTGTTACACTTGGCTAACCAGGTTGTTTAACAAGATTATGAATACGAGAAAGATGCTTGATGAATGGAGAAGTATTGTAGCTCCAGTCTACAAAAATAAAGGCGATAAATAAAGCTACAATAACTATATAGGCATAAAACTTATGAGTCATATTATGAAACTATGGGAGAAGGTCGTCGAAGTCTACATAAGAAGAGAATCTAGGGTCTCGAGGAACCAATTTGGTTTTATGCCCGAGAGATCCATAACAGAAGCGATAAACCTTCTACGGAAACTCATGGAAAAATCAAGAAGCTACAAAAGGATCTTCATATGGTCTTCATCAACCTAGAGAAGGCCTATGATAGAGTCCCCAGAGAGCTAATCTGGCATGCATTGGAGAAGAAAGGGGCGTCTAGTATGTATGTGGACATAATTAAAGACATGTATAAGGGTGTGCTAACTAGTGTGAGATCTGTGGGAGGGCATAGTAATGAGTTCCCAATTACCATTGGGTTACATCAACGATCCAGTTTATGTCCCTATCTATTTATGCTTATCATGGAAGATTTAACAAAGAACATTCAAGGAGAGGTTTTGTGGTGTATGCTTTTTGCTGATGATGTAGTTTTAGTGGATGAGACAGTAGCGGGGGTTAATGATAAGTTGGAGTTAGGGAGATCTACCTTGGAATCAAGAGGTCGTAAGATAAGTAGAACAAAGACTGAGTATATTGTGTGCAACTTTAATAGCTCAAAGGCTGATATTGATGTGGTGAAACTGAGGAGAGAGATTCCGTAAAGTAACTGTTTTTAAATATTTGGGGTTAAATTTTAATAAAGATGACGAGATAGATGATGATGTCTCTCACAGAATTAAAGCATGATGGATGAAGTAGAGAGGCGCATCTTGAGTGTTGTGCGCATAGTTATTAAGGCGTCGCCAAGGCACTGCTAAGGCGACACCAAGGCGTTAAGGCGGTATAGGTAGGCTAAGGTGGTCTTGCGCTTTATGGGTTTCACATAAGGCGATCGCCTTAATGGCCAAAGTGACGCCTTAGGATGCCTTATTGCGCCTTACGACACCTTACAACGAAGGCAGACACCTTTTATGTTTTTGTTTGTTATTTTTCTTTAATGTTTTACCCATAGGTTCCATATCTTTTGTTGTGATTGGCAAGTCTATGGGGCTTCTATACACTTGGGAACTATGGGATCAAATCTATATAAAGTCAAAAATCATATTTTGTGGTTAAACAAATCACAAATTGGAAAATCCTTTTGGGTATTTTCTTCTTTGTTTGGGAGACCTAGGCATCGGTGTTCCTTCCTCCATCAATTTCAGCTCTTGCAACTCTCCTCCGACGATCCTCAGGCCATTCCGGCTCTGGCAAAGTACTCTTCTTCTTCTTCTTCTTCTTTTTTTTTTCCAGTTCTCTGTTACTGAACGGAGATCTCTTTCTCATCTGTTTTTTCTTCTTCTTTCTTTCTGTTCCTATTCCCTTAATCCCTTCTTCTGCTTCCCATTCCAACTAGACTTCCCTTCTCTTCTTTCACTCTTCTTCTTTCTTGGTTTTCTTTTCCCATTCCAACGATACTGACCTTAGTTGCAACCCTAATTAGACTAACAGGAGTAGAAATATAGTAGATGACCTTAGGCTCATTTTGGCATCATAGAGGTATGCATAATAAATGCTTACATATTTTAACCGCCCGTTTTTCTTTATAAATGTTATTTCATAGTTATATTAAATGCTATGATAAATATGAACTTAGTTAGTTCTTTACTTTATTATTATTATTATTATTTTTTTTTTTTATGAATATCCTGCATTGGTATGAATCTTTAACCTTTATTTAGCATATAAGTAGAATTATATAATTTTTACTATGCTATTTGTGCCAAATAAAATGGTTACATAAAAAAACAACACTACAACGCTTTATTCGCTAAGGCGATGCCTTATGCCCACCCTATGCCAAAGCGCTTCAGAAGACCCTCAAACGCCTCAGTCGCCTTCCCGCCTTAATGACTATGGTTGTGCGATCAACATATTCCTCTCTAGCTTAAAAGAAAATTCTATAGGATTGTCGTAAAATCGGCTATGTTGTATGAGACAGAATGTTGGACAGTCAAGAAACGTAACACAAATAAGTTGAGTGTTGTAGAGATCCGGATGTTGAGATGGATGTGCGGCAAAACTAGGAGAGATAGAGTGAGAAATGACAAGGTAAGATCTGAGTTGAGAGTAGCCCTGATTCAAGACAAGCTTCGAAAATGTCGCTTAAAGTGGTATGGCCATGTTCAGAGGAGGCCTTGGGATGCTTCAGTATGGAGTGATCAGATCCAATGGGAAGGTATTAGAAGAGCTAGGGGCAGACCTAAAATGACCATTGATGAGTTGGTAAGGAAAGACATGCAGAAGCTAGGCCTTGACCTAGTATGACATCAAATAGAACTGTCTGGAGGGCAAAGATCCATGTTGCCGACTGCTTTTAGGTGGGCGGGCCTGGAGGTATTGCATTGCCTTTGTTTCATTTCTTTTCTTTATCTTTTCCCCTTTCCCTCTTCTTTCTTTTATCTTTCTCTTTGATTGTTCCATGTAGCTGACACCATTCAGTCGGGAAAAGGTTTAGTTGTTGTTGTTGAGAGAAATTCGTAAGTAGCATAAATAAATTGGCACAGAGGTAGTCATCCATCTTTGTATACATAAGCTAATTTCTGACGATGAATTGTATAAGCAATGGCAGAATAACTACTCCGAAAACCTCCTTTTACCTCCTACTTTTGATATAGCTGTTACCCTTTGTTGCTAATTCTCATGTACTTCCTTTTAATATGATGAATACCATATTCGTCTTTGGTTCTCTTTCAGCATGGGGGTGGACAGGTTTTCAAAACTCTACAGTGGTTGGTCCAGAGTTTGAAGACTGGAAAAAATTCTGTTGGGGCAATTGTTGCTGAGGATGAAGGAAGGGCATCTCGTCACTTGAGACACTGTGCATTGGAGGAAAAGCTACCTATGGTGGTTAGTATTTGTATTCACTGAATAAAGTTTTTTCTTCTCTTCTTGGCCTGTTTAGACACAAATATCTTATGATTTATTTGGTTTTTTTTCCACAAATCCGCACAATATCGTGGGGTTTTTTATTTTATTTTTATTTTTTTTATATACTTATTTACCGATTCAATTCACTTGTTGCAGCCGGCAAGCTGGATAATAAAAAGCTTACATTTAGGAAAGTTGCTTCCTTTCACAGAGGATGACCAATCTTCTGCTTGGTCTACTATTAAGATTCCAGACTATCGCACTGCAGTAGAGTTCAGTGAAGAAATATGATATTTGCTTCTTTTCTAAAGCCTCTTGAAGGAATAATTAGTATGTTGATGGTATCCTTGGACAATTTCACATTTTTGTTTGCTTTTGCTTATAAAAGTGAAATAGAAATGAATGCTAACTTGTTCTGATGAAGATTTTATGCAGGTGAATCTATTACAAGCATTGAAGTTGAATGACATTTCCTGAAGATTTTTGCATTCTCCTTTCATCAAGTTGGAGGTGAATATGCATTTGGTTTGTGTTAAAGCTGATTCCTCAAATTAGTCTGATCGTCTAACATTATCCTTATCATCTTTGGTTTGGATCTTATCCAATTGACAATCACCAATACATCTCATAAATATTTTTCGTCCTAAATAGTGTTTTATCTTCTACAGATTTTGATTAAACAAAGACGGAACAAGATTTTGAACAAGCTGCTGAAACTTTGGTATAGATATTTTAAGAGGAACAAATGACTTACAGATGCCAAATTATTGCTGCTGCTGCTTGGTTGGAGAACTGGAGCCACAGTTGCTCCATGTCAAAGCAATAGTATTGAAAAACTACTATAATTGTAGTTCGCATCCTGAAGAAAGATCTCAGTCAAATCGATATGAAACAGAGGACTAAGTATGAAAGTGTGAGAAGATGTACATAAGGAGACATCAGAAGCTCTCTTGAGTTACCTTCAGTCGGTATTGAGTTCCAGTTCAAATCTAGTGGTCATCAACAAATAGCAGCAATCCTGAGACATTTTCAAGTATATTATAATCTTGTTTCATGTCTGAAAAAATTATGTAATATCAAGATCTTCCTGGCTTTTCCTGTCATTGGATTTCAAGGCTGCCTTCATCATAGTTCTAGTCACTGCTATGGCCTAGAACTATGGAGGAGCTCCGCGGATATTCAGAGGCTGCTGTCCCAACATCAACTGTGGCCAAGACTTGGAACCTTCAAGGACAAAGTACCAAAACTGCTGGAATGAGTACAGTGGTGGGTCATTTGTAAGGGGACTGTAATTAGATATGGAATCTTATGTAAAATATGATCATGTATGTTGAAAATGTTAGATGAAAAAAGCATCTTTATACATTACACCTTGTCAATAGAGGTTATTTGAGCTTTGAAAATAGGAGGTTCTTGGGCGATAGTGCTTTTAGTCTTTCCTGTTGGATGGGAAAAAAAAGTTCAATATATATATATATATATATTATAACGGCCTATGAACGTAAATATATTCTTTATCAAAAAAAAAAGAACGTAAATATATTGAGAAACTATATGGAATTTAGTAATGTTTTTTTATTATTTTTGTTGGAATACTTTTCCAGTCGAGAATCATATTTGCGTTTTAGGTCATGTTTGGTGTCACTTTATTATTTTATTTTACTTTTTCATTCCAGGAGCAAAATCGATCGTGTGATGACCCTCACTTGCTCCACTTTAAGCGACGAAGCTTAGGTACATTACGCTATGGCTCTCAGTCCTCGCTCTCCCCTCTGATTACCACCAAACGTTCTCCTTTCTTGCAGTACTTCGTTAGAGTAGAATTTGTAGAAGTTTCCTTGGCACGTTTTGGCAGATTTTTTGCTTCAGCCAAACATGGCCTGATTGCCATATGTTATCTTGTATTTTAGGGTAAATCCAAATACCATCTTGTGTCGTGTTTTAATTTGGGGAAAAGGATAGGCACAACACTCTCTACCTCTCTCTTCCCCCTTTGGAAAAATCACCCTTTCCCCTCCCCCACCCCCTTCCAGCCCCCCATTGGTTGAGCCACTAGTGTGCCCAACCTACTTCATTTAATTTTTTATTTTTTATTTTTATTTTTATTTTTATTTATTTTTTTTTTTTTTTTGGGGGAGGTGGGGTGTGGGAGTGGGTAGGGTTTGTATTCGGGGATGATCTTATTGTAACCAAACTTGGTGAAAAAATTGTGAACTTATATTTTTGCTTTATTAGTATAACACTTCTTTTTTTTAATGAGGTTAAATCCTATCATTTTACAGGGCAATTACAACCCTTGAATTTTTTTTTTTTTTTATTCAAGTCTGAAAAATGACATCATGAGAAGTTGTTTTTAAATTAAACATAAATTAATTTTGAGAATAAGACAATGGACAATCAAAAGATCCAAGGTTACAATATCTCACTTCACCACATTGGTAACAACAAGGTGCATCTAGGAGTGTCAATTGCAGGCCAGCACCGATAGACCCAACTGAGCCCAACATGTTTATGGCCCGATTAATAAACGTGTCAGGCTTGAGCTCGACACATGTATAAGCAGGTAGTGCACGGTGCAGCCACCTAGCCCGACGGGCACCTGACCGGCCCGACACATTTATAAGCTAGATTTGAACTGACTCCTTTAAGCCCGACTAAGCCTAACCCTTTTATAAGTATTTTTTTATTTTTTTAATATTATTTGCATTTAATGCTAAGGTTATGTGATATTTACAATTAAGATGGTGATGATTTTTATTTGAACATTCATCTTTTTTATACATTGTTTAATTAATTTGAACTTACTAAACTTGGGTTGTGTAGGCATAGTTTAATTGATTAGAGTTTTGTGGTGTTAAAGATCGAATACCTTAGTAACTTAGTTGTTTAGCTATCTTTGGCTTAATCCATTTTAATTATGGGATCTTTTTTGCTATGCCCATCTTTGCCTCATTTTATTGGTATTCCTCTTCAAGCACATTTAAAAGATTAATTTAAAAGAGAATCCATTTAAAGCTCGTTTAAATTTAAATAGGTCTATAGCTTAGTTAATGCCTATTTATGGCAGCCCAATTAAAGTCCGAGACCGACCGGCCCGATTATTAACAATACCATGCTCGTGCTAACTAAGCCCTTTTAGTTAAAAGGGCGTTCATGGCGTAGCCCTTGAAATTGGCTAGCCGAGACGGGCCCAGCCTGACCATTTGACACCCCTAGGTGCATCCATTAATTTAAAGGTTGATAAAAAATAATTTTGAATTTTTGTACTAGGCAAGATGCTTCTCCACTAGAGCAGTGGAAACACAACTTCAGCACAAAGCTTTTAAAGATATGGGTATTGTTGATGTAGATTCCCGTTTAGTGAAGATCTACAATCAACAGAGTAACTATGCCTCGAGGGGTGCTCCAGAAGGAGTCTTCTATGCCTAAGTCAATAATGTAATTGGGAAAGGAAGAAGGAGAAGTAGAGTTCAGAGTGTTTTGGTTGTGCACACCCTCAATTTGGCTAACTTTCCCTTTAAATATTGGTCGGTGGTCGTGCCTATTTGATGGTTGGTCACTTTCTCCTTTGATGTAGACCCAACCGCTATTGGTGGACAGGTCACTGTCCTGGTTGAAGTATCCAATCTCATAACAGTTAACTTGACCATAGTTACTTTTAGATCTGATAACTACCAACTCGACCATGGTTGGGTCAGTGAATCATTATTATGCTTACAAACTGTTATGGTTGTCACTATCCTATAAAGGGGAGAGGTATCTTGGTGACACGTGGTCAGTGGGGATAAGTTTCATAGGTGGGACACGTGGTCGTTACAGATGGCATTCTTTAGATAGATCGGTGGTCGTGAGGCTTTGGTCAAGGCAGATTTGAGGAGCAACCTTGTTCTTGGGGGACCAATTGGCTTCAACTGTGTGGGGATAACCAATGCCGTAGGGTGGCAGTAATAGTCCTTGGCTGGCTTCTGCCAACCAAATGTGGTTGGTGACATAACTACCTTATATTCGGCATATGTGTCCACTTCCTATTGGTTGACAGTATTTTGGTATATAATATGCCCCCCACTCCCTTGGGCATTAGTTAGAGGTCAAGGGAGTAGATCGAAGAGATGCTCTTAGTTTGGGTTGATTCGTCTTCTCGGTTTCGTGAGTGCTTCCCCTTATAGTGTGATCGTCTACCTTGATGATTGTCTATTAAGGTGATTCCTTGGCTCTTCTTGGTGCTTTGGTGTTAAAATTTCAAAATTAAGAAGGTTCCTTAAGGGTTTGTGGCTTATTTAATGCTGATTGATGTCACTTATAGTCAACCATGCCTCGAGACATGAGTTGTCATGTCATAGCAGTGGGAATCATTAACCCCCTCGATTCCCCTAATTACCAACTATACCTTGGGGAGATTCCGATTATATGGTATTGAGGACGTACACCTACCAAATCCATAGGGCGTGGATGGCCATCCTGAGGATTGATGGCCTTCCCTCATCCTAGTCGTTGCTGCCTGTTGGTCTTCTATGGTGTAGATGCAATATATGTTTCTTCATTGGTATAAGTGTATGGAGAGGAAGGGTTCTTATGATCTCTCACTATTCTCTGTTGGTTGCTCTCATCTTCTTTGTCTCTACAACTCTTTTTAGTAGTGCTGTTCCGCAAGTTCACCGTTGCTCTTCCCTGAGTTCTTCCATTGCCGTTCAATTCTTGCCTCTCGTATTTGCCACCTTCTCTATCACTTGAATCAGTAAGTTCCTTCTTTTTCTCTCTTTATAAAAGATTTCCTATTTCTTTCTACTCTTGGTATGGAATCCTCCTTGACCGCCTCTACCTCCTTTAATTTCGGCGACCATTCAAATTCCCACGCCGAAACCTCAATTCTAAGGTCCTCCCCAGGTATAAGACCTCCGCCCTATAGGCCTTGCACCAAGAAGATCCTTGCTTAGGGAAGTTCTAGGTTCAGTCTTGGATATACCGCAAGATTGGACCTACCATTGGATTGTCTGTGGATTAGGTGGCGTTTAGAATGTCTGCTAGGGAGTTAGAGAAGTTCAGGGAAAATTACCAAATTCGTGACTCGGTGGATTTGAGGCTCCCTGATGAGGGAGAGAAGGAAAATGGTAGTCGGGAAGGGGAAGCTTTCTTCTATGATTACTCATTTATGTTCAGCCCCCACTTCCCAATCCATGAATTTTTGTGTTGGGTGCTCTGATATTACCACATTGTCCTTACTCAATTCATCTCTGATTCTTAGGGTGCATATTGGGCTTCTATGTTAGGTGCATTAGCATAAAGAGAAGTCCAACCTTGAAGTTTTTTGTGAACGTCTTCATTTTGACTGGACACCCCAATTTTCTGTGATGGTTCTACTTCAACCATCGGGATAGAAAGCACCAGATCTTGGATTTCATGCCTACGTCTATTATGGGCCGAAGGACGAGTTCATTTTTGTAAATGACTCTAAGCCATTTAGTTTCCCCACTGTCTGATCGGTGGTGAACACAAGAGCGGCCCATGTGGTTCCTACCATGGGGGCCTAGGATTCGGACAACCAAGAGCGGTTGAAGATACCTATTCATGTAGTCATTGATTCTTAGCTTTCGGATCACTAGGTTTTGGCCAAGTATAGTCTTAGTCCTGGTGAACTCTGCTACAAGCTCTACTCTACTCTTCTTTTCTAAGTCATATTATTGACTTATCTCACTCTCTTCTTTTCTTGTTGTGTTTTCATAGTAGTGCCTATAGAGTGAAGCCTCCTCCTCTAGGCAATGGAAAATATTGGCCCGAAGTGGGCCAGAATGGAAAAGGGGTTGCTACCTTAGTGGCCTAAAAGGACGACCACACTATGTCCTCTGTCCTCCAATAGAAGGGCTTCGATCTCTCCTCTAATAAGCAACCCCTACTCATACGAAAGCATAAGCTTGATGAGAAAGATGTTGGCTCAAAGAAGAAGGGGACTATAAGTGGTGAAGGAGAAGGCTCTCGAGGGAACCTTCCCCCGAAGGGAGCTCATGGTGGTTCTACTACTCCTCCCACTGATTATGATTCCAAGATGTTGTTGTCTCCAGGGGAAGTGACAACAGACGAAGTCACTATTGTCTCTTCCCCTGATGTGGGTCGTGTGGACCCGAAGGTGGGGACGAAAGGGAAGGCTACTCCCCTTACTATGGGGCTACGTGTAAGCAATCCATTTTCAATGATGCCACCATGACCTGAGTAGTGGTGGTTGAGGGGGCTATGCCCAAGGATAAAACATATCTTTTGGGCATAAAGTTTGGTACTCTACTAGAGATGGGCTATGCCTAATTGGTAGGATTGAGTTTGGTCATTATCTTGTTGGGAAAATGTAAGGGTAATGATCGGGATTCAGCCCCCTTTCGGGCACATCTGTAGGCCCCACATCATCGCATCCCCTCCCAGAGATACGTGGGGGCCTATTTCATAGACGACCTCTTTCACTTAGGGGTTTGTAAATGAAATATTAGTAACGGTCCAATATCAAGAATTAGGAAACATAAGATATGGAGTTTCCTCCTAGGATTAGGGCCTAGGACCTAATAGATGAGCTCAATCCATTGAAAATTGCCCTAAAAGATTGGTCTGGTCTAGAGATGAGGGTAAGTGTCAAGTTACGAAGTTGGGAAGGTGTTAGGCACCTACTCCACCTGGTCGAACCGATCTTCCTACCAGATGCTTAGAAAATGAATATTCTCCCTATGTAATCCTTTGCCGCACGTAATTGCTAAGCTATCACTACACTTCCATGTACATTACGACATATGAGTTGAAAGTCAACATTTTGTCTACTGAATTAAGAGTTTATACCTGCACTTGACCCCTATTTCGGGTCAAGAGGGGTGGGCCCTTACTATTGCAGACACGATCTATAGTGAGTGTTCTCTCGGCTCAGGAAAAAGTGGTCTTGACCCTTAGCTTTCCTTCTTTGGAGAATTTGGTCTTCTCACAAGTCACAACCCTTTAAAGTTCCTATCAGAATTTTGGTAGAGTTCCGAGATTCTTGGATGATATTGATGGAATTTCCAAGGATCATGAAGGGAAATGACCTTTTAAGGCATTCCTAAAAGTTGGGGATTTTCCTGGATGTTTGGTATTTTTTTTATTTTTTGGATTTTGGCACACAAATAGAGGTAATTTGACTACCGAGTCTTTTGGCATATCTTCGGCTTGCAAAGGTTAAGATTGGAAAAAATAAAGGCTAAAAGGCTTTTCTCCACAGCTTAGGGCACTTCGGTAGTAGGGCAGCTCACTAGGAGAAGGGTAAGTAGGTAGGTGAAGATTCCTCTCTTTGGGATGAGTGCATACTCCCCTTTTTATAGATTTTTGAACCCAAAATGGGGTATTTTCATGGGGCCACCACTTTTTGGCCAAAACTGTGCAGGGTTGCCACTTGTTGGGCCCCACCACTTTTTCACAAGGCCACTAGATTTTCGTGGGGCCATGAGAAATGGAATATTCTCTGAATCAATCAAATGTTGACCAACCTTCCACAAGACTTCTGACTTTTGGGTGTGATCCCAGGAGATCTAGTAGTCTGATTTTGGCATACCATACGTTATTGGAATCGTATTTTCACGCACTATCCATCAGTACGGGTTTCAAGCCTCTTTTTGGCTTAAAATGGTTAAGAACTCACAAGGAAAGGCTTCTACCTATTACACCATGGGGATGTTCGGAAATCTTTTTTCATACGGTTCCTGCACTTTTGAAGAGTACTTGGACTCGACTCCTTAACGTATAATGTGTTACTACCGAATGCCACAATATTAGATTTGTACAGGTTAGAGTTTTGGGTTTTAGATGGATGAGTTTCCAAGCTGGGCCTAGTTGCTTTAAAAGGTTGACTTCTCCATTGATTGAAAGCATAGATCGTGTCCATATCCTATAAATCATCATAGCCGGGTGTGGATGGTAAAATTGGGTGTCTATAGATAAATATAATTGTTTCCTTTCTCTTATTATTTGGTATGCTTTCTTTCTTTAACAGGGGCAAGTCATGCTCGGTGAGGTGCTTATACGTCTAGAGTATTATCAACGGATGGGCAACAGTCATGAGAAGAAGTTTTAGAAGCCTAAGTATGAGAAGAAGTTTTAGAAGCCTAAGGCTAAGGCCAACGACTATGTACTCCCTATTGGACAACAATGAAAAATTTCAACAAACACACACTCCCAGTGAAATTTCAACAAACACACACTCAAAACCTGAACAAAATACATCTCTAATGGAGTTGCTAATAATAACCCTGGCCCCTATGCCTAGATGGGTCTACCAAGCACTAGTCAAATTTAATCTCTATTGGAGATAATGGTAAGACACTAGTCGTAACCCGCGCAGCCTATGCAACGACAACTTAAGCATTCAAACCCAATTTAAGCATTCAAATGGTGGTCTCGTATAGGTATGTCCCTATGATATTTAAAACCCTGAGGTTCCAAAGCCATGTAGCTGGCAACGGGAATTTTCAAAATTTTATCATTAAACCGTAAGGTTCTAAAGCCATACGGTTGCCAGTAGGGGCTTTCAATATTTTCTCTTCAAAACCTCAAGGTTAAAGCCATACGGATACCAATAAAGATTCCTCAAAATTTTATCCTCCAATAAGGTTCCGTAGCTATATGGCTGCCAGTAGAGATTATTGTTGTTTTTATATAATAGCCTGGTCTAATCTAGTTTCTATTTCTACTGATCAGGCAAAGAGTTGGAAGTGAGAAGCACCTCTAAAGGTTAGTTGGTGGTGGGAGAGTGCTTGGAGGTCAAAGATGACCTAATTTGCCAATGCACCTCCTGCCGAATTTACTAGAAAACCTTCCATGAGTAATGAAATCAAAGGTAAGTAGTCAATGAATGCTGATTATAGGAGCCTGACACAGAGTGTGGGCAGCTCGGATTGTTTAGCAGGCCACCGACAGGTCACCATAGGCTGGAGTGGAGTTGAAAAAATTGTATTGAATCTCTGTTGTCCATACTGTATCTATTATGTCAGATTTCAGTGGGCTCCACCAATTGAAATTAACAATTAATTTTATTTTTCAGTTTTAAGCTAGCTCAGCCAAACAGGCCTTAACGACCCTTTTGGGCTACACCATAGAAACCGAATTCAAGCTACTATTACCATTTTAAGTTGGGGTCTGTGCACGGGGTACTGTGGATTTGTACAGTTCAGTATAAGGGTTGTACAGAGGTGTATGCCTAGGGGTATACTATGTTTTTATTTGACTGATTGGTATACAACTGAATTTGGAACTTAACTTAGCCAGCGAGGATGCGCCGCTGAAGGGAATTTACCAAACACAGTTGAATTAGGTACTAGGTGAGTGGGTGTTGATTTTATCTAGTGGGTGTGAAATTAAGATGATAGAATTTGGCCAATAGTGTAGGGTTAGCGTAGAATTAATTTGGAAGAAGGGAAATAGCTTTAGGGATCCAATTCAGCTCCCTATAGCTGAAGTCCTAATTTTGAGACCCGAATTGAGACCCAATTGGTAGTAAGATTGTCCCAATAACCCTAGACTAATGGGCTTTTGCCAATTGGGAAAAATTGACTGAAATTGAAAGTGGGTTAATACCACACATATCCCCAATTTTGTTTGGGAATGGGCAAACAATGTAACTGGGTCATCTAGCCTGGAAAATTGAGAAATTGGGACCCAATTGGTTCTGTACCCTATGAATAGATTCAAATTGGAACTGTACAAAGGTTCCATTAAGTTTAATAAATCCAATTAAAGGGTAATTGTGTAGTGAATTGAGTGGGACAAATCTCTGTCTGCTCAATTGGACAGTAATCCCAATAAATTCCTAGAAAACCTAATTGGTACTAAATGAACGCAATTATCATTTAGAGGGGCTATAATCAGTCAAATTGACACCTCACCCATGTGGTACATAATATGAAGGAATTGTGGAACATAAATTCAGGACCGGAACCCGGGATTTGGTAGTGGGAGATTCGGACCATGGAGAAGGCAGAACTCTATTTTTTGCAGACCAATTTCGGCAGGTGGCTGTGGCTAGACAGTGGACATAGTCCAAACCTGTCGATGGGGGGTCCAAAAGCACTGCTGGAAACCCTTGTTGTTGCTATGTGATTTTTACTGCCCCGAACATGCATAAAGGACATATGGCAGAATTGAATCGCACAAGAAAGGGGGATATTTTGAAAAGGAAAGAATGGAGAGAGAGATTGTTTGTAGGGATCTCATATGTGTAAGGAACTCAACTTGGTCAGGCAAGGGCTGAAGAAAGTTATAGATTACCTTAACTTGGTATCGGGAGACCAATATTTAGTATCTTGATCATATTAGGGAGGTAGATAACTTATAGTTATGTGAGTTAGGTCAGATACCTACATAGGAGATAGAAAGCTAAATTGACCAATTAGGTTAATTGGGTGAGAGAGAGATACTAAACTAGGGTCAGTGCCTCTACTCAACAGTTGCTTCAGATTCCGATGAGGGAAGGATTTTAGGAGTGAAGCTGTCCTTGGACAATAAAAGAATAGAATTAACTCTAAAATATTGAATTTCTAAATTAGAAATCTAAGATACTCGACAAGGATATGCATTATTGAGAATCCAGCGGAAGGACATCTTCGGGTATCAAGGTGAGTGATTATTTGATTTATTTTACAAAGTGTTTCTATAATTTCATTTCAGTTTGCCCACGTGTAATGTGCTAGAATCCTTGTTTTGGATGTATTTTCTATTTTAAGTATATATATATATATAGTGCCATAGTTGAGTGATAATGATTGTAACATTGACGGTCTAAGGCATGGTGTGGCTGATGGAGGATTCTGATACATGGGTTCAGAGGCCGGTATTATAATTATGGTCGCACTTAGATGATTGGGTGCTATGGATTGCTGTGGATGCATGTAGATTGCATATAGTTTAGAACACAACCCAGTGCTATAACCCTTTACTAATAAGAGTTAAGGTATTGGTTAATCTCACTTGGTGGTAGGTCATGGAGGACTAATATGCCAAGATACGACATACTGTATCCTTAGAGGGCACAACATGGTACGATGTACAGTACACATGATTATCGGACAACATAAGAGACCGATGGCGGTGTAGGATTTTGGGACCATGGCTACCAGGGATATTACTATTTAAGGGTTGGTTAGGGGACTGAGGTTTTTCCTTGGACTGGCTGACTCTTGCTTGTAACTAGTTTGTATCTTTGGAGCCCAACGTACTAAAAAAGGGGATACCACCTTCTTATACCACTTATACCCATCATTGAGACCTAGTACTTATAATAGATATAATATCAGTAAATTAATCATGTGGTTATGCATATGTGACATCATGGTATGGTTGCTTTTGTGAACCTGTGTTTAGCATCATGATTGGATGTGTGTGCTTGCCTGTTCACCTCTCATTGGGCTTGTGAAGTTCACCCCAAGTGAATTTATGTTTTCAGATGGTGGAACCGGAGCTAAAGCGGACAAGTGATCAACAATGATTGTGAGGCCGTGTCTATGAGACACAATGGAGAAGATTGTGATTATTATTGAAATGATTGTAAGGTTTATTTACTTATGTAACCTATAGGAATAAATTTAATATTGGGCCTATATTAATGATTTATCATTGTAGACTTGATCACCACAATTTATATTAATTTATGAATTTTGTATGCGTACTTTGATTTGTAGTAGACGATTCCATAAATTTGTAAGGTAATAGACTGCTTATGTGATCCTGGTGGAGGTAAATTGACTAGGTTGAGAATCTAGTGCCACTGGGCCTATATTTGAGGTAGGGTTTGACACTTTTGCCATGATCAGACATGTGGAGGTCATTTTGGCTTGAAGAAGACTATAGCCAAAGTTTTGCAGTGCTGATTTTATTGGCCTAGTCTCTTCAAAGATGCATTTGAATATTGCAAGGCATGTAGTGCATGTCAATCTTTAGGCTGCATTTCTATTTCTGGAGGTTGAGGTTTTTTATGTTTGGGGCATCGATTTCATAGACCCCTTTCTGAACTCTTTTGGCAATTTATACATTCTGTTGACTGTTGACTGTTGACTATGTCTCAGAATGGATAGAAGGCATTGCTTGCAAGACCAATGACCATAGAGTGGTTTGTTAACTTTCTTAAGGAGAGCCTTTTCTCTCATTTTGGTACACATCGTGCTATCATTAATGACAGGGGCAAGCATTTTTGCAATAGATCGTTTGAGGCCCTCATGAAGAAATATCGGATCACCCATAAGCTAGCTACACCCTATCACCCTCAAACTAGTGGCCAGGTTAAGGTGACCAAATGTAGATTAAGAAAATTTTGAAAAACACTATCAGCCCTAATCACCAGGATTGGTCTCTTAGACTTGTGGACGCTTTGTTCAAGATTGATCTCGAACAATCTCCTTACCACCTTCTGTATAGGAAGACATGTCATATTCTGATTGAGTTAGAGCATAGAGCCTTTTGGGCTATGAAGAAGCTGAATTTTGATCTGCCTATTGCTGGTACTAATAGAGGAATCCAACTAGATGAGTTGGAGGAGCTCTGTAATGATGCCTATGGCAATGCTAGGATTTATAAGGCAAAAACCAAGGTTTTTTATGATAAACAAATCCTTAAGAAGTCTTTCACTCCTAGTGATAAGGATTCGCTCTACAATTCCCACTTCAGGCAAGTTGAGAACCCATTGAGATGGTCCTTATGTTGTACAAACTGTTTTTTCTCATGATGTTGTTGTGGTTTTGAACCCTAGCATTAGTGCAATTTTTAAGGTCAATGGTTAGCGTTTGAAGCCCTACATTGAGTTGTCATCTTCTGGTCTGGAAGAGGTCATGGATCTCCATGAGCCTCTATATTCATGATCATATATCTTAGGAGTTTGAACTTTGTGTGTTAAAAAATCTTTGCAAATACTCACGAGACACCACTTTTCCACTAGGGTAACCTAGGATTAAAAGCTTGTTGAACATACTAAGTGCATTCGTGATTCCTATGAAAGTGAATTAGTTTTTCATTTTTTTTTTTTTCATTATTTTTCTTTTCTTGATGTTTGCTTGAGAACTAGCAATTTTTAAGTTATGGAGTGATGTTTCCACTTTTTTTCGTATTTCCATTATTTGTCTAGTTGAAGACTGTAAACTTAGCACTTATGGGAGGTAACCCACCATTTTAATTTAGTTTTTTGTTTCTGTCCTTTAGTAATTTCTCCAGGTAAGGAGAGATATTAGGCGTAGTTAGGAGCTGATAAATGGTAGTCGCACTTTAATCCACGAGGTTGTATTACTCTCGCTCTTGTTTATCTTTGTTTCTCCCTTGTTCTTTATTTTCTATATTATGTGCATACCATTGGGGGAGGAAAAAAAATAAACACAATTTTCCCTTTTTGAGCATGAGAGTTTCATTTGCTTAAGTTATAGTTTGGATTCTGAGATTTTTAAATTCCTTTAACACGTAGTTACACATACAACACTAGTCTTCTATTGTTTGTTGAGCTTTCACTTGAAATTTTTGAGTTTTTCCATCTCTTGTAAGATGAAGATGTTTCAACGAATCTACGAACGTGTAAATAAAAAGTTAGTATTCATGCAATCAAAAAGATCGCCTTTTTAGTAAATGGGTCTTTTTGCCATAAGCATTGAGCTTTGCATCAAAAAGTTGGGATGATAGAAAAAAAATATTTGAGATATTGCTCATAGTTCAGTTTTGGCTTGTAGTCTATTTGGTTTGAGTTAATAAGCTCTAGGGGTGTTTTAAATTTAGTTTCTTAAAGCCATCTGGTTGAGAGTAATTGGCTTAATGCTCGCTACAAGGACCATTTAGAAAGCTTAAGAGGCTAGGACATTGCACCAACCTGAGTAGCATGTGTGGAAAAGAAAAGAATTGCATAAAATAAAAGAAAAAAAAATGGGCTGAATAAAGTACTTGAACATTTGAAGTGTAACTTGAGATGGGTGAACTTAAGTGTAAAAGTGAGAATTTTCTTGACCTGAAAGATTTATTTATGTTTGCGTTCAAAAAATTAACAAGCCAGACCGCATTTTATACATCCATTGTCGCTTTGACTGAGTATCTTGATTCTAGATCGACGATAAAATTTACTACATAATGTGATTTTCTTACATGTGCAAGTTCATGTGCATAAAAGATACTAAATGGGGGGAATCGATGCAATCTAGACACCAGTCTACACATGGATTGACTCATATGTAATCGAGGGAAAGATATGAAGAATTTTTACTGAAGCAATCAAGGGCAAAGGGGGAATTTCATCTCAAACTAGAAGTTTGAGAGGAGAGTAATAAATAAGAATCGAACAAGGGAGGACTTGCACAAGTTTGAGAAGAGAAGTGAAGGTGCATGATAGTAATTTTGAAAGTTGAGGAGTTCTCCGAAACATATTAGATATTGGGTTAGTTGCATTCGTAGTTTAAAATGATGCATCTTTAATTCTCGGGTCGGATTAGTACGGGGTTAAGATGGAGAGATATAGGTGAAAAAACCGTTTTTGATTAAGTTGGAATTTAAGTTGAATTTAGAATTTTAAAAAATAAATTCAACAATCTCTCTCCTCTCTCCCACACATTACTCTCTCTTTCCGATTCCTATTACTTCTTAGTTTTTTTCTTTCTTTCTTTCCCTCTTTCTTCTCTTACAAGTGTCTCTCTCTTTCTAAACTATTTCTAGCACTTTCTCTCCTTTAAAAACTTGTTTGAGATTTTAAATGTAACCGTAAGCATACGGATCAGTGTAGCTACGGGTCGAACTCAGCGAGAGCAAGCACTTTATTTTTATTTTTTTAATAATACGAAAGTGAACCTATTAATGGTTGTGATCTAATTCTAACTACCGTCCTAAACATATGTATCTAAAATAACGTCCTAACCATTCGTCATCTAAGAATTTAAAGACACAAGCCACGCAATTAAAATTAAATAAATAAATAAGTGAAACTAAACAACCCACGTAATTAAAAAAAATACTGAAATAAAAATAAAGTAAAAGAAATGGGATAAAGCTAGAGAGAGACTCACAAGTAGGTTTCTCTACTTAGCCCGAGGGATGCATCATAATATGAACTTTCCTACTTGACCAGAGAGTTACTCTTACAAGGGTTACTCTACTTGGCTTTAGGGAAAGGGAGACAATTAAAATAAAAGCAATAAATTGATGGTTCTATGGCTAGGAGGGGCAAAGCCAACACATACACTAGCCATGAATCTTGGGAGAAAGGGATAGCAATAATATAACGACTGAAATTAAAATCCTAAATTAAGAAAGAAAGGGTAGTCAGAAGAGGGAATGAGAGGGGGGAGAGAAGACTATTGAGGGAGCCTACTTACTTGAACTTCAATGCTTGAACTTGAAGCTTGGGTGATTTGAGATACTACCAGTACTAAAAACCAGATCTGGAATAAACTAAATCTAAAATTTTTAGTACTAGAGAAAACAAATCTTAAAAAAAAAACTGACTTGAAAAAAAAAAGATGCTCCATGGCTCGTGATCTTGTCACCTAGATCTAAGCCTAAAACTATAACTTTAAAAATTACAACTCAATTGCATAGATCATAAACATAAAAGGCTGAATAAGAATAAAAGATACTTGCATTAATTGACATAAAAAACTATTACAAAAGTGATTAAAGAAAAAATAAAGAAAAACTAAAACTAAAGAGAGGGAGAGAGGGAGAGAAAGAATAAAACTAAGCATAAACTAGAAAGTAAACTAAGGAGAATAATAAATAGGAGGGGGGAGGAAGGGGCTTTTATAGGGTTTTTTTTCTTACCTCCTTCCTTCTACAAACCTTCTTTAAGAAAAGAAAGAAAATAAAATAAAATAAAATCTTGATAAAAATCCTCATTCTCTGAGATATTGTGTGAGGAAAGAGAGAATCCGTTTCCAAAATTAACAAATTCTATTCCTTCCTTGCAATATTAACTAATATCTTGCAATCTTGATTAAATCATAAAGGAATCTCTGCATAGCATCTTTAAGATCTTGTGAGGTGGCAAGGAGAGAGAATAATCTTTAGGATTTTGTAGGAGAGAGAATGTGGTACCAATGAGTGGGTCCCACCTTTGGATTGGTTTTTGATTCACTTCAAGCACTTTCTCTTGTAGACTTGGAAACTGAAAAAAATAAAAAAATAAAAAAAAAATAAAAGTAGTACTATCCAAAGTGGGGCAAAATGTACACTTATATCCCTAAGATTTCACACATTATTGTGCTCATCACCTATATACAGGAACCTAATTCACAACTTGGGGGATTACTTTTAGAGAGATTTTTATTAAGAGTTTTTTTTCCCCCCCTTTTGAGCTGTAAGTAAAGACTGAAGTTGAAGTTTGTAGTTTTTAAAGCTTGGATTTCTACAGTACATATCCAATAAAGTATTTATTTATATTATTTTCTTAATTTCAGATTTAATACAATATTATGCCTTTTCCATCTTCTAGTTATTCTTGCCTCATCCCCATGGTGAACTAAATCCTCTAAACTTAGGGATTGGATGATGAGATGAAGAACAACTTGTAAGCAATTCATGCCCATTTTCTTAATTTTATATAACCAAACCCTATTGCAAAGTTAAAATTATGAATGTCATTGATTACCTTTCGTATGCATAATTTCTAACCTCTTATAAGTCTTTCTTATAATCTAATGCTATATATGTATTAGATAACTCATGTGATATATTAGATTAAAAATCCATATTTCCTATTGACCTATTTAAGCATGCGATATAGGGCTAAATTGTTTGTAGATTATTCATAAATTTCATAGTGGATTCTAATTCCTAAGTGCCTCTCCACATCATTATTTCACACATCCTTAGTGTTTGCATAATTTTAAGTTCATTAATTCATTATTGCCTTAATCTTAGTTTCACTTTATTATTGTACATTAATTAAGTCAATTTAATTTAATTCCAAAGTTAATTCTTACCTTTCACCATTATTAGTTTAGTTTACTTTAATTGTGACAGCTCCATTAGTTAGTGCATCCTTCCTAGGTTAAAATTGAAATTGTCATAAAGCTCACCTCCCTGTGATCGACCCGCATCTACACAAGACCTGTGCGTTTGTGGTATTACTTTATTTCTCAATCAAGTAGTATCTCATTGCGATGCACATGTGCTTGCTAGGTACAACGTCGTCGTGATTCGGAGATCACAACCCATGTGCCGAGATCTTCACACATTTCATGCACTTCCAAGTCTAGTGTCGTAGTGACAACATTGACATGGTTTACCTTGTGAACCTACATTCTTCTCCATGCACATGTACAATTTACCATACACCAGGAGCTCCCATAGTCAATCCCACATTAGCCAAACAACCAGCAACAGGCTTGGGCACAGTACAACAATAGTTCTGGGCAAAGAAACCTCCACCGGCAAGTCAGGTACCCTGACTAGCCATCCGGTGGCTCTAAATTCTGAGTTTTAAAACTTAGTCCAAGAGCCACTTTCTTCAATTCAAACTTGTAAATTGGTGAGAGTTCTACTCTGACTTGCCGCTCCAACCCTAGAGAAACCTACTTTGGTGATTTCCTCGCCATACAATGGTCCAAATAAGTGTGCTACAACAAATTTCTCAGTTTTACTATCGAAACCCTCTTTTTGGGACAAATAGTAACCTCAGGTAGATTTTTACTATTTTTCTTCAATCCACCCTATGCATATTGCTAATTTTGGTTTTATTTTTGTCCATGCATGTAGAGTCTGCACACTATATGGCTCATAGTAGAGCTACAAAAATTCCACAGGAACAAGTTGCCCAGATTCTTATGATGTTGTGTGGTTTTGGTCGCAAATTGATTAAGAAAATTGGGGCAAATTTTCAGTTAGGCAAATGGCTCTTGAGAGACCAATCATGACAGTCGACCTTCACTCTTTCGGAGTTCAACGAAGGTTCGAAGGCTTAGGATGGGAGGCTATGCTCAAGCCCGAGGAGCAAGCATATCCTCTCTTGGTGCATACCTTCTATTGTAACCTTCATGGTGAGCATTTGGGAAATGGAGAGTTCTGCATCACCAGTAGGGTCAAGGGAATAGATATTTCACGACTACAATTGAGTTTGGCTAGTTCTTTGGGGTCTCAAGTGAGGGTGATAAAGCTTATTGTGCCCCAAAAGACTGAGTCCCAGTATTTCTTGGCTGATGATGAACGTAGCCACATGATTTGTCACACCCCACCTCCACTCACCTAAAGGCTAGTGACCTGGACACACAACTGTATCTACAATCCATCCAGGATCTCCGATACATTACTCTAAGTTGCAATTTATTAATGAAACTAAAACCACAAGTATTTAATAGTCAATAGAATAATACTATTAATGAACTTCTAGTGATAATACCATATTTACACAAAAAAGTTTAACTTGCCTAAACATAGTTACAAGTGATCACCTCTTAGGGTTACATCCAATATTTATACCAAAATAAACAAAAATAGAAAATGACAACATTATCCTTAGGGTAAACCGAAGGCACAGTGATCACACATGCAACCATCCTCGTGTGCAACCAATTCCTCGACCCAAAGATTGTCTCCATAAAGAGCTGGCTTCTCAGAAGCAGTCACGGGATGGCTCCCTGGATCAACATCTAAAAGCATTACAACAAAATGGGGGAGCTTCCACGAATCCCAATGAGGGGTGGACATACAAGCAATCACATCCATATATGAAATGCAAAAGTAAGAAAGATGCTCAACAACACCAGATGAATGCGTATTAAATGAATGCAATATCATGATTCAGTTTATTATCACACAAACTTAGTCAAAAAAATCTAAGTCCATAGTGGATTTTAGAGCTATTGGAATATAGGAAGTATCCTCAGTCACGAATGTATATTATTGGTCCCCAAAGATATATGATAGTTGCGAGTCAGGAGTATATCGATCCCTACATGACTACTTCAGTACCTGATAAGTCCTATTAATAATCCCCATACATACCACAACACCAAAATCCAACCTTCGATGATGGGCATACCACAACATCGGAATCCAACCTTCGGTGATGGTATACCACAACACCAGAATCCAACCTTTGGTGATGGGTTTTATCATGACATTGGTACCCCCACCTTGATCACTGAAAATTCCCCAAACCTCAGTCTATCGGATTGTGGGATTAGCCAATACGTACCCCACAACTGGAAAAGGTTGTAGTACCGGGGTTATTCTCCTAGCCCGATGCAATTTAACATCAGACATGTCAAATTACAATCAAACTCACACACACTATTGACAAACTGAGATGGAACCCAACTTTCGATTACCCGGTACCTCACACTCACACACCCAGTGGCATAGAGTGTCAAAACTCAACCTTTGGTTACCCTGCACCCCAATCATCCATACACCCGCACACACACCAATATGCACATTCAATTTCATAATAGTAACAAATTTTAATATGCAAATGCTTATGATCATACGTACAAGTAAGTACGTTATAAACACTCCATAAAGCATTCACAACACCCACTGAGCTCGTGTTCCTACTTGTTGAGTATTGCCAACACTATTATGCTGAGTTGCCTCACTGCTTGACAACTCTATTCATAGGGAATACAAATGGTTTTCAGGTCAAGCTCTATATACTCTAAGTTCTCTTCTATGGTGTTAATCACAACACCATCTTATGGTTTTCCTAATTTAGGTAGGAGAAACATGTTAGGGTTAGTGTTTTAGGGTTAGAATTCATGTATACAACAAATGCAAACACTAATTAGCTTACAAATGTAGGTTAACAAATTTTAGGAAATCAAATTGGGTTTTCATGCATTGGGTCCTAGACCTAAATGTAGTCACCGCAATCCCTTAGGGCCCGTTTGGTATCGTTCTAAAAAAATGTTTCTGGAGTTTTTTCGTTCTATTGGAACGAAAAAACGGAATCTTCTGTTTGGTGCACTTATGGTCCGTTTTTATTTTTTTGGAACAAAAAGTGAAAAAAAAAACTGAAAAAACACCATTTCCCGATAAAAATCTGAAATTTTAAAACACCATTTTTTCGTTTAAAAACTGCGTTTTGACACAGAAACTAAAATTTTCGTTTTTGAAACGAAACGGCGTTTCTGGAACAGAAACGATACCAAACAGGCCCTTAGTCTAGGTCTCCTTCACCAATTGCCCAACCTATAGTTGAGTTAGGGTTGTAGATGATAGAGGATTTGATTAATTTAAAAAATTTGGGGTTTAGGTTACCCATTTTTTGAGAAATTCGATTGGGGCTTCATGCATTGGTCTCTAATTTCATTTATAATCACCCCAAATCCCTATTTTTGGTTTACAACATCTTTTCTCCAACACAGGGTTATATGAGGGTGGATGATTATAGGAGATTTGGTCAATTTCTCAATTTCTAAGGTTTTGGATTGCCTAAATTGGGGCTTGTCATGTGGGAGGTCTCTCCACTCAAATGTGAGTGATTTAATTAGCTATATTAGGTCTCATACACAAAATCCCCAACTCAATAAGTATATTGAGTGGGTGCCTAGAGAAGAGTTCGGTTAGGGTTTCTAATTTAGCTTGGGCAAAGAAATTATGTAAGAGAGAGAGAGAGAGAGAGAGAGAGAGAGAGAGAGAGAGAGGAAGTCACCTTTAATGGGTAGGTTACCTCCCTTGCTCCCTTGCTCTTCTTTTTCTTCTTCTCCTTTATCCCTTGTCTTGCTCTTAGCTTGGTAAGAATGAAATAAATGAGCAAGAAGATCTATTTATAGTAACTTAAGTCACTTAAGGATTTTGGGGGAAATAATAAGGTTTCCTAATGACTCATTATATGGTAAATAAAGTTTATTGAGGCTTGTTTGGAAAATAAATGGGTTTTCTCCCATTATTAGGTTAATTCCCTAATCAACCCTAGTGGACCCACCTTTGAGTGACCTAACACATTAATCTATTCATTGGTTGGTTATACCAACTATTGGAGGTAGTCTTAGGTGCCCAGGCCGCATGACCAAATAACCTATTTTGTTATAATATCCCTACCAATGTGGGTCGATTGTACCCAACATAGTTGGGGCAACTTCACCTTGTTGCATTGGGGGTTTTTGGGGCCTGTACAAGGTTGTGAGCCCAACTTCAGTGTAAATAGTTTCTCGGGTTCAGGTAAATCCCATTAATGGGAGAAGACTTATACTAATTTCCTTAGAGATTTATAACCCTTCCAATTGTCCTGCCATGAATAATACTTGCATGTGGGATCATTCCGTCCCTCGTGGCAAAAAATTGTTACTAGCCAATAATCTTTGATACTGTCTTTCTCTTATTGTTCATTTATAGTCAGTCACATAAAGAAAATTAGGACACATGTGTAACATGAGTGGTATAGTGATGGATGGAGGTGAAAATTAGGCTCTTTTCACCAATTGGCTTGAGTCCAAGGTCTTATGCCGCATAGTGCAATACAATCTCGCAACAACCAGCGATCACACGGTGAAGTTTTAGTCCTGCAAGCTTTCACATCCCTCTGCTTATATATTTGAGAACGAGTCAGCCTTACAAAAATCATGATGAGACACATGACGTACCATGCTAACCATCTAAATAAAGGACACATGTTCTATAGGAGAACCTTGACGAAGGTATTCCAACATTTTGGAATTAGCTTCGCAAATGAATAGCACAGTGGAGTTACTTCTACTCCATTTAACCGGGTTATTTTGAACAAGATGCATTTGGGACTATAAGCTAGTAGTGATGGGGAAGCACCTGTACCTGAACTAATTCATGAGCAGAATGAGGAGCACCAGCACATGGAGGAGGTCAATGTGGATGAAGAAGATAAGTCTGAGTCAGATTAGAACTCACAGCTTGAGGACACAGATAGAGAGGGTATACATGAGAATGTACCACATTATAAAGTCCCTCAGGATACTTCCACATTACCCTAGGGTAGTATTCTATAACCTCCATCACCAGTTAGGTTTGATCTGGTTACTTTTACGGCTACCAACCCTACTTCAAAGTTTGATGTTTTGTATCTACATCTTTAATAAGTGAGGTGAACATGATGAATGCGATGTTGTATGTAGAGCGAGGCTTCTCTCACATACACTCTTTGCACTAATGGTGGAGCTAAATGCATAGCAAGGGGTGTTGGTTGCACAAGTAAAGGGACCATTTGTGTTTCACTAGCTTGGATGGTAGTAGCAATTTGAGTACGTATCTCATTTATAATATCACATTGTTGCTACTGAATTCATTGCATCATATCATCCATGACAATCACATCCTGGCTGTCATACCTGGTGAAGTAGGGGAAGGAACTCCAGATACTACGACCTCAATCATGTCTTCACCTTTAGTTTTGAGTGATGGGGACCTATTTGGATTGGCCCTCGTGACACGGCAATGCCTTTACGATTTCGAGTCATCTCTGATAAGATTTCTCTTTGACGCCATTGGAAAATCTTCTTGTAAAATGAACATTTTGGTTAATTTTTCAAATTTACCAAATTATACCATTTGACTTCACAACATACTTTATATCTTGTATAAGAAGTAATTGAAACACAAAAATATTAGGGTCATCTGCTTAGCCCACTAGCAGATGGTACTAATTAACTAGCAAACCAGCAGCCCTAGGCGTTACAATTCCTAATTCTCAAATCTAACCACGTAGTATGTCCTTTACACTTGTATGGTTTCAGTTGATATTATCTTATTATTAGTATTATTATTATTATATATATTTTTTTAACTATGTACAAGCTTATGCTCTTAATGAAGTTATTACTAATGTTCAGCTTTTGCACGTAGGCTAGTCTCATAGGTTGTGTATTAAAACTGATTTATTTATCTTGAAGATTTTAAATTTAATCCTAATCACCACCAATATGTTTTAGGATCTTGTGCATTTGAGCATTAAGGTAGAGTTTCTCGCTCTGATATTACTCTGTCACACCCCACCTCCATTAGGCTAAGGTATGCCGCCGGAATATCCTTATCTAGTCAACCAAAATCATCGGGCTCACAGATGTGGTAACTTATCCACAGATGCCACAAAAATCAACTAAAATCCGAGTACTCATATAAAATCATACACTTACTATACTACTGGTGGTTCACTAATAATTACAAATATACAAATCTTATTTGAATTAAAAACCACAGGCTTTAATATTTACATCTTACACTATTCATAAATGTTTACATAAAAATAAATAACTGAAATAGCAGTAGCGACGTCCATCAGCATCCTAGTGTTCTGTAGACATGAGCCTCACAATTACCACTACAAATCCAATCATGGCTTAGCATCGGTTCCACCATCTAAAAAGAATAATCCACATGGGGTAAGCTTCACAAGCCCAATGAGGGGTATGCATGCAATCACACGCATAACAAATGATGCAATGCATGTTCCACACAGTTACATGATGTTACATGAGTTCATTTCATTTCACTACTTTCCCTTATCCATTACTGGGTACATATTTAGGTTTTAGTGTTACTGCAACATAGGTGGTATCCCTGGTCCCTGGAAACCCCATCAGTTACCCAGTGATATAAGCTAGTTGCGAGTCAGGAGCCTGTAGGTCCCAAGAAATCCATCAATCACTCATGCTGCATCTGCCTCTGTATAGTATATCGTACTACAGACATAGTATTCTCAATAAAAATACCACTCCATGGGGTTAGCCAGTACCTTACCCCCTACTGGCAAGGGGTGTAGCACTAAGGTTATTCTAAGTATATGCAATCTACATGTATGCATAAACATCAATAAAAAATACACACACACACCTAAGGGCACACGGTACTGGAACACCCTCGCCCACACCGTGCCTCTCACCATTCATAACCTCATCTCAACAGCATTCTCACTTTCCACAATCTCAACAACATATACTTATCAATCTCACATTCATATAAATAATAAAATTTAAAATTCACATTTATATGTCATCACACTATGAGCGAGCACATATAAAATTAAAGACAGAAACACTCCGCAAATTAAATCACTCAATCACCTCTCGCAGTCTCGCCTCTACGAGTCATGTATTATCGGTGTTGTCGTGCCACATAGTCTCACCGCTTGACGGTTCTATTCATGGGAAACAAAGGAAATTTAGGTATGGGGAAAAAAAGTGTGGAAGAGGTCTTGTTATAGGTCAATTGACCAACCAAAAAGGAGGTCTAAATTTGGTTTCAGACAGCTCACTAGTGGATGCTCACCGCTTAGAGGTGACCCATCGACTGGCTAATCGACTGATGAACCCGAGGGTTTAGAAAAAGCTACAGGGTGTACACTGGTGGATGCTCACCAGCTGATGGTCATCCTCCAGTGAGCATCGATCAAAGAGACTAATTTAACGGGGTTTCCGCCCAGATCCACTCATCTGAGTCCTTCGTTACATTTCAAGAATGGAGTTTGGGTGACATAAATTAGGGATAAATTATGGAATCTCACCTATAGTTCTCCCCATTTCAAATGTAATCCTCCTACTTCACCACGTAGGTTCCCCTACACTAAATACCCCACTTATTATGGAGTTAAGAGGGTAGATCATGGAGATCTTAGGTAGTTTGAGCCCATTTAGTTAAACTAGAAGATCAAAGAGAGAAAGAAAGAGAGATTCACTCACCTTTATGTAGGTGTGGGTAGGTAGTAGCTCCTCCTCCCTTAGCTCAAATCATCCTCTCCTTCCTTCTTTCCTTTCTTCCCTTCCTTTCCTTCTTTCTTCTCCTTTCTCCTCTTCTCCTTCTTTCACAAAAGTTGTATGGTGGTGAAATAAATGAGTTAGTTAACTCTTTATATAGTAAACTCAATTCACTAAAGCTTATTTGAAATCTTAATGTAAATCCCCATTAAGTGATTTAACTCCCCAATTAGCACAAGTGGGCCCACCTTTGGGCGACCTGGTACATTAATCCCTCATAAGATGTATAAACCAATGGAGGTGGTCTGAGATACACGATTGCGAAGGCTAGGGCCCAATGGACACCACCAATCGGTGAGCATCCACCAGTAAAATGCCCATTTCTGTCGAGACTTCCTCAATAAGCTGCACGGATTGCCCCTAGGGCCTATGTGTGATGGTATGCTCATGTATATAAGATAAGTACATGAAGTCAATAACACTAACCACCAAGGCTCTAAGGGTTTGAATCTTTTCCAATACCTTAACATGATCTACACTAACACATAGGATAATCCTTCCCTTCCATGCATTGAGCCGGGGCATGCCATAAATTATGAGTGGTTATCACCTTGGGTGCATCACCTGTGTCTAGAAGTTAAAACTAGTCCGAGTTTTCATGCCCGGGTGTCACAGGGGTGCTAGCTACTTGTCAACCTAAAGGAGTTGGGGGACTCACATATGAGACCAACCACAACCTGGCTACGACAAGCATGGTGACAAGCCATAGAGCAAGCTGGTGTTTGCGAGTTCCAACTCCTCTCCAACACGTTGGGTGCCCAACCAGGCAACGGCTGGGAGGACCTGAACACGCACCTCAACACATGGACGTGTACCCCTAGATCCTCCCAACCATAGGATGTCGGGTTGGGCACCTAATGCATTGGAGAGAAAATTTTTCCATGTCCGCGATAAGGGAATAGACGCGGTAACAAAAATGACTTCAGCTACCCAAAAATAAGAAGGCCATCCAAAGACGAAGCTAAGAGCAAATATATAAAGTCATTGGAAAATTTTCGGGAATAAAGAAATAAAAAAATTATTTTGGAGGAAAACCAAACCTCATGGTTGAGTTAGATGATTAAGGTGACGCATACCCCTAGGTCCTCCCAACCATAGGATGTCGGGTTGGGTGCCCAATGCATTGGAGAGACAGTAACAAAATGACTTCAGCTACCCAAAAATAAGGCTTTCATCCAAAGAAGAAGCTAAGAGTAGATATATAGTCATTGAAAAATTTTCGGGAAGAAATAAAAAAATTACTTTCGAGGAAAACCAAAACCTCATGGTTGAGTTGGATGATTGAGGGTGCCTGGTTTTGAGAAACATGCCTATGTTGTTAATAATGTTAGCTCTCTCTCTCTCTCTCTAACATGTCAGTACGTAGTCAAACGAATGCGCGAGTAGTTAACCATATCCATCAGAAGCCACTCCCATTAGGAATACCAATAGCTTTAGAAGGTCAAAGTTACAAATTAAGGAAAGGCCTTGCAATGGAGGGGAAAATTTATGTACAAACCATCCACATGAACAATGACCAAACAATCTGAAATTAGAACCTTTGCAAGTATACTAATCACTGTGACTGCGTAATCGTTTTAACAACCAAATTCTTCTTAGCCTTTCGTTTAATTTTAAGAACATCATAGCCTTCTTTTCATCAACGGAGAGATATTCACAGGCTTCAATGATAAGATCGTCGTCAAAACCTGGAATCTTCTGAACCATATCAAACAATTCATCGAAGTTCACTGTTCTGCAATTTTGGCCCAGCGCATCTGCTATTCTTCCAATATTTGCAGCCATAGTACTCATGGTTTCCAAAAGCATATCATTGGCACGTTTCTTCCTTAAGGGCCTTTTGGAGCGTGATGACGAAGCAGGTTGAGCTCCTGTCTGCTGGGATGACTCTTCTAGGCCCTCACCAATGTCACCATGTTTGATATCATTATCCACTGACATACACTGATCCGCAGCCTCGACATGTTCCTCATTGTCAGCTCCATTTCTAGAAAGACTTCCGGTTGTCTGATCATTGCCAAAGATAATGCATAACTCCTCATAGTTCTCAAAGAGTTTCCCTCGGATAACCCTAGCATCTGGATGTTCCTGTGGGTAACAAAGGTAAGCAAGCAAGTAAAATATAATCATTGAGCATCTAATATAAATTACCAGACTTGACCAAAAAGCAGCACCACCTTGAGGTATTCATTCCATATATAGTCATGTGCAACAACCATCTTTCGTTCATCATCCCACTGGAACCCACTCAGAGACAGCAGTTCCTTCAACATTCCATATTGTTTCTTCCAAGTTTTAAGCCTATTTCTCACATGGTCTTTGCTCAAGTTGAGAGAAAATCTTTCATTTATTACTTTTACAGCAGCTAGATATGCCTTGTTTAAAAATTTCTCTTTTTTGTTCCCCTTGTTTACTTGATTTACCAATATCTCGGTAAGGCAACGGTCCATTTCATTTGTCCAAACTATGTACTTCCCTTTCTCCTTTGGGTCATCACCCCGGGTCTGACATGTATCAAAAGTCTCTCCACCCTCATTCTCAGCAGGCAAGTAGATAGCAAGTTCCGTACCATTTCGAGAACAACTTTCTTCCAACTTATCATTGCCAAAAATGAGGCACAATTCATCATAGTTTTCAATGTACCTTGCCTGGAAGGCCTTGGCATCAGGATGTGTCTGCGGGCATCCAAGTTCAAAGTAAGCAATTAGAGGACATTACGTTGAAAGTGTCAAAACACCTTGGCAACCCCAGGTGTTTCAAGCAGGGGCAGTAGGGTTCTAGGCAAGGCACTGCCATGATATTTAAACAGGCCAAAGTTTGGACTAGTGTTTGTATTTTGTACGCCCGCCCTTATGACATTCTATATTCTAATATGGGGGGAAACTGACAGTCGGCCCATGGCACTAACCTTGTTCTGTTTTATTCCTCTTTCATTCATGTAAGATTTCAACATTTTTTATAATTTAAATGGTAATAACCTTGATATTGATAATTTCAACATTTGAAAGAACAGCAAACTCATCAACACATGGCAAACAATAAAATACTAATGTGCAAATGCATACTTATAATACACATGCATCAGAACAAATAAAGAACAATGGAGCAACTAAAAACATTTTATGTACCACACATATACTCCCATTAATCTAAAACATTGACCTACACCTAACATACCAGTGACCATTCATGCACACTTGAATTAAGGGTCGGCCTCATATATCCTGGTAAATCTTAAGGGGAAAACATTTTAATGATTTCTTACACTAATTGATTTGGGTGGTGTTTGCAGGATTTTGTGCACCAATTACGTGGTCAACTACTGTTTAATGGTTGTTAACCATATCAGGAGGATCTACGCTTATCCTGCATGATGTAGATCAAAGCATAAAGAAGAGGATAAAAATAAAATTCAGTTGAAAAAAAAAAACATTGTTCACAAGTAACAGCTCAAGTGAACAGTAACACATGTTACTATTCACGTGAACAGTGATTTGATCCATATTGTTTCCTTTTAAGTTAGTTTCCTTTTTGTTTTATTCCTTCTTGTCAAGAAAGTAAAGTCAGAGTTTAGGAAAGTCTTTAGGAAGAAGTAATTTCTTTTTTACTTGGTTTCCTTTTTGTGTAAGGCTCTGACTTGGCCTATTTAAAACCAACCATTGTAAGGTTTTGAGACAAAATTCGAGTAATGAAATTTGAAGAGTTATCTTCCTTAGCTGTGATGGGTGGGATTCCAAACCAATTTGAGGGGTGAGAGGCCTGATCCAATTCATTCTTCTTCTTTCCCCTTCTCATCCTTCCATTGAATTCTCTTTTCTCCTTTCTTTATTTCTCTTAGTTCTTTGAGTGTTTGAAGACCTATTACAAGACAAGACCATCCATTGCTGCTTTTGGAGATCTGAGAACCCCATTCACAGGCTGCGGCACTGCTGTGTCAAGGTTTTCTGGGTCATAGTTAGGAAGGATAAGGCTTTGTAACAACATGGACTCTCTTTTTTTCAACCAGCCTTGGTATCGTCTTCTGCATTTCTGACATTCTGGAAGACATTATCAAATACATTATGATTCCATACTTTTGAGTCTTCTTCTGCCTTCTTCAATCATCATTCATCTAGCGGTTTCTCTCATCTGCCTTCTATGCATGCCTTTGTGGTCGTTAGGGAGCAAATGTTATTTTACGATACAAAATTTACTTCAAATAGTTATCCCAATAGAGTACTTTTATAATATGATTTTTGTCAAGGCAGTTTGCCTGGGTCCTAGGCAATTGTTGCCTTATTGCACTGTAAGTCACCTTATATTTTGGGACTTACTTATGCCAACTATCATTTTAAGTAATTACTTAATATATTATTCATAAAGAAAAAAATACCTCCCTATTTGAATCCAATAAAATAGTTTAAAAATCAAATTCCAAAAGGATAAAAGCCATATCCTATTGAGGTACGAACAAATCCAATGAAGGTACAAACATATCCATTGAAGGTACGAACATATCTTATTAAGCATTGATCTGGTGAACCATAAGACACAACTTGAGCCTCCCTACTATTATTAATTAGGGGGTCACTAACTCTTAATAATAAGCTCAAGAACGCCTGTTAGTTCCACACATACCACTGAAGTGCAGCTATGGTGATGAAGAAGGGATGATGTGGTTAATATGACCCTGAACATAAGTGGTGGTTATTGGAATTGGGATCTCTTCTTCTTGACTTGAAAGATCCATCTCTTTCTCTCTCTAAGTTTGTTTGTTTGGAGACCAAAAGAAAGAAAGAACAAAGGCAGAGAAGACAATTAGAGGCCAAGAAGATTAAGGATAGAACTTGTATTTGGTCTGGGATTCATGAGAGTTGTCTTCAGGAATGTCCCCCTTCTTGGTTTCCATTTCTTCCCCCTCTTAAACGGTAATGACCCACTAGAGACTTACTACATCAACTTCTCTCCACAAAACTTGAACTGAAAAAAAAAAACACATTCTACAGCAAAGACACGGGTTTTAAGAAAAAGGAAGCATAACAAAGATGCAATAGATCAATGGGAATTGATAATAAAAAGGAAAAATAAGAGCTAATAAGAAGCTGAAGGAGTCCAAGAACAAAAACTGGATTTTTTGTTTAAGGGGCGATTTTCAATTTCAAACGCTGAGGTTTTTCTCAATTCTGAAAATTTTATAAATCTTACCATGGTAAAACATTGTTAAAAATCAAAAGTCTGAAAAATTAATCTTTTGTTTTGATGTCCATAAAGTTATTTTCATTCAGGCTATTTTATCAGCATTCACACACTTTAAAATATGTTTTTGACAGGAACATAACTTTGTAATTACAACTCAAATTTAAGTATCTTAGACTTGTTGGAAAGCAGGTTTTGTGCTATATACCTAATACAAAAATTCACGTAAAAATAAAACCATTTGATAAGTCAAACTTATTATAGAACAAGATGCTTTCTCTAAATGTTGATTTTTTTTTTTTTTTTGTTTCTTAATGTTGATTTTTTATGATTTCATGCAACTTACTATTGATTTTTGATGACTTGATGTGGCTTAATATTGATTTTGTATGATGCAAGGTACTTGTAGTATACCAAATAATGTTAGAAAAGAGGGGAAATAAAAAATAGCACTTGGTTGCCTTAGGTGCCTTGTTCGCCTTAAGGCGGGTGCCTTGGTCACCTAAAAGGTTAGGGGGCCTTCCAACACCTTGGTGCCATGACAACTACGTATGGGGCTGTCACCAGCAACCTAGATCTCCCTGCTATTTGTTCCCTTGAAGCTCATCTTTTGAGGATCCATTGGACCCCTAGGAAGTCATCTTTAATCTACAGATCAGGCCCTACAGAAATCCGCAGCCTTGTTTTCTATAATTTTCCTAATTGGTAACCTATCTTCCGTTCTCCCAAACCAGCAAGAAGTTGAGGCTCAACTTTTGAAAGACAGTAAGGCATCATACAAGGGACCTTCAATCCAATTTTGAGGACCATCTGAAGCTGCTACCCAAAGTTCTTGGGGAAGTACCAAAAGTTTCCTTTTTCTTGCAACCAGCAGATCTCTCAGTTCAGCCATCAGAATTTGATCAAACTGTTGTGGTTTTGATCATATACACTCGATCCAAAATTCAGGGTCTTCTGAGCCCTACTGTGTGAGTTACAGGTTACCCTAGTTTGACCTAATTTGTGCTTTTTTCTCAATTATACTTGCTCCCAAATCTGGGTCTACTGTTTACATCCGTAATCTTCCTTACATCACTGCATCAATAAATAAGAGCAATGATAGCACCAGCGAGGGATGATGTGTTGAAAGAATCCAAAAGCCCAAGAAAATTTTAGGTTGAAGTCGGTCAAGAAGAAAATGACCCCCTAGATAGATTGGAATGGCAGCACAGATTAGCATAGCAATCCCAGTACTTGGGATAAGTCTTAAGTTAAATATTCTTGCAATAGTTTATCAATGTACAAAATAGGGTTAAGGAGTCGAACATTGCTGGTATTGTTAAACTTATTTCGAAGATCTCTTCTAGAAGAAAAAAAACATCTGGGTTGACTGGGTTTATTCCAGATAGCTCAAATCTGATCCATTTGGACAGTCTCTACCCCTATGGATGCTTCTTGGGCTTGGAAGAAGATTCTTAAATATAGACACCTTGTTTCAAAATCTATTCAGTCCTCTATTGGTGATGGTTCTAGCACTTAGCTTTGGCTTGATAATAGGAATCTTGATGGTGTGCTAATTTTATAACATGGTGATAGAATTAGATATAATGTGGGATCTGATAGGATGACTAAGGTTTGAACCATTTTGAGGGATAGTCTTTGCCTCCCTGGCCTTAGAAATTCGACTTCTCTCATAGAGGTTTGGGGGAAGTTGCAGAGGGTTAGCTTGAGATCCATAGGTAGCAGGGATACTGTCCAATGGGTTGTTAATTCTTCCAAAAAATTCTCTTCTTCGGCTTGGGATTTGGTGAGATCGACAGGTCCGTCTGTTCCCTGGTATAGGTTAGTTTGGTTTAGCTCTTTTTTCCCTTAGCATTGTTTCACTATTTGGAGAGCTTTATCATACCCAAGAGTTCCTCTCCTAGAAAAATCTTTCGATCTTTAATTGTTGTCTCTATTCGAATTCTATTGAAAGTGTTAATCATATATTCTTTTCCAGCCCATTTTCCAATGTTGTCTGAAAGGTATCCTTAGAGAGTGCTGGCTGATTCAAAGAGTAATTCTTCCTTTGATAGAGAATGGAGGTGGGGTTAGGTAACCTTCGGAATAAAGTCCTACACAATTGCGTAGTATGCCCTGACTCAAAAATAGTAATAGGCATCTTTCCCTCTCTTCAAACCTTCATCTCATCGCTTACACCCCCCCCCCCCATTTTTTTTATGGATGTTTTAGTTGTTTTGAGTAAGGGCTTTCCCATGGTTTGCCGTTTTGGCTTGTTGATTGTCTTTTTTTCTTTCATTCTAATAAAATTTTATATTCATCCAAACAAAATAATGTGCAAAATAGGTTGATCTATCATGTACATGATGAACTCTAATAATGAAGATATTTGAGCATAAAACAGGTCATTCAAGAAAGTAAGCAAGCAGACAGCAGACTCATAATTTATATCCAATTGGCTATGCTTCAAACCAAATATGGCACCATATCTTTGAGAAAATCTTGTATCGCTTTGCCTTAATCAGGATATACAAGAAAAGTATTTAGGGTAGATAACAGGGGACTGCTTCTCATATGACACAAGTTAGTAGCTTGGTGAAGCTTGCACATGCTTTTCTGTTCTATCATATACATGAACACACCATATCAGTTTATTTCATATTATAAACAGAATCCATCCAATGTGTGAAAATACAAGTGCTTAGTTCAAATACGGAATATTCTAATCATTTATACTCCATCAGTGCACGTAAACAATGATATAAACAGAAAAGAAAATAGAAATTATGGATTACACAAAATGAAATCGGTTTTCCCATTCCAATAATACATCAAGAGCGCATTCATTTTAAGATTATTAATCATGCAAATATAATAATCAATGTATGCATTTCATAACTGAGGAAAATTCTCAATATTTCACGCACCTTGATGTAGTCATTCCATACAGAATCCTCCGCAATGACCATCTTTTGTTTCCCATCCCACTCGAACCCACTCTGAGAAAGAAGTTCCTTTATAACCCCATACTGTTTCCTCCAGGTTTTAAGCCGATTCCTGACATGGTCTGTCATCAAGTCAAACCTGAAATTTTCATTTAAAGTAGTAGTAGCAGCAGTAGTATATGCTGCAATATTCAGGACATTGTCATTTCTGTTGCTCTGTTTCACTAGATCTACTAGAGTCCTGGTGAGGCAACAGTCCATTTCAGTTGTCCACATCATGTTTTTACCCTTTTCTTTGGAGCTGCCATTGCAAATTTGAAACATATCAGCATTCTCTATATACTCGTTGTCATCAATAGTCAAGTCCACATCAACTTCAACTTTGGTCCTGTAAGAGCTCACAGTAGGCTGATAATCACCCAATATCATACACCAGTCGTTATAATTTTCTAGGAACCTCGACCGAAGAGCCTTGGCATCAGGATTGGACTGTTAGGAATATAAGTTGAATTAGCATGTAATCATAATCAGTGTGTGATTTTTACAACAAATGATAGAAGATTTTTACCTTGATGTATTCATTCCATACAGAATCATTTGCAACAACCATCTTCTGTCTCTCATCCCACTGAAACCCATTTTGAGCTAGGAGCTCCTTTAATACACCATATTGCTTCTTCCATGTCTTGAGCCGATTCCTTATGTGCTCTTTGTTCAAGTCGAGTGAAAATTTTTTATTTAATAGTTCAACAGCAGCTGTATATGCAGTGGATGTTAAGCTTTTATCTATTTTATTTCCCTTTTTCACTTGCTGTACAAGAGCCTTCGTGAGGCAACGGTCCATTTCATTTGTCCACATCATATTTTTTGCTTTCTCTCTTGTGTTCCATTTCCGAAGCTGAGATGAATTAGAATCCATTCCTGAAAATCCACATATGAAGTAATGAACAAGCTATGTTTACCATTAAAAATGGGTCAGCATAACAAAATATTCAAAAGGTAAATGTAATCTGAGGTCACATTGCTCAGTACCTCAGTTTAGAGATCTTTAGTTGTCTAAAACTGCCAGTAGTGTGCAATAAGAATCTTCTAGCTGAACAATTATAAAATTGAGATTGTCTGTGCACAGACTGGGAAAAATTAAAACAGAAATGGAAACTTTGGCTACAGTACAACTAAACTTTTGGTACATGATATCAAAGTTGGTTCATATGCATCGCATTCACAAGACCTAAGCCCTCTTCATGATATATGATGAAGGAAGAAAACAAAATTAGACCTATAAACAATCTTCAGTCTCACCACCACATGTTTAGCGAAAGTGTTAGCTAAACAATCATTGACTATGCATCACTCAAGTCTTCCTCGTACTCATGGTATCAAGTATTGATACAACATGGACCAATACGTATGATATGTTTTCGAGATTGTTACAACTGCTTATCCAAAAAGCTCAACTCTTAAGTAAGGGCAACAGCTACGGTATATCAACACCCCCCCCCCGGCACATGCAAACCTGTACACATACGGCCCAGCATGTGACACGCACTCACGCATAAATACCATCACATGGTCCTATGGGGAAAATGTGTCAGGGAATCATGTTGCACTTCTCAGGGATCAAACATTGGACCTCCCTGTTCCGATACCATGTTCCAACCGCTTATCACAAAAGCTTGAGCTGTTTAGTAAAGGCAACAACAATCTATACAAACACTTCGTTGGAATAACGTGTAAATATAGGGAATACCCATGTAATGTGTATGGAATAAGAATCAAGAGTTATGTATGGGAATAGGAATTAGAGTTATGTGTGGGGGCAATCTTGTAATTTCATTCTCTTATGGCAAGTAATATATAAGGGAAAAGGCAGTAGTGAACTGACCAATCTTCCCTCTCTAATCTCCTTCTATACTATGTATACCGCCACAACTCTCCCTCTTAGGCTTTGTTCTGTTCTATACAACAAAACTCAACTTGGTATTAAAGCATTCAGCCCGACTCAGGATCGTACATGGACGGTAGTTGGAGTCGGTGGCTCTCCTAGGGTTCCCCCATCTGGGATCCCTGGGGAAGAGGATCAAGTTGGCCCTTGAGAACAGCTTGATGCACTATCTCGCTACCTACTTAAAAACCAATAAACCTCAATTCCAGATTGGCTTTGGGCCTTTCCTCATAGCTTAGGTGGAGGGCAAAGAAGGCCTCCTTCTGGGGGGACTT
>NW_024868294.1:67029-73281 GCF_013358625.1 Macadamia integrifolia
AGTGAGATACCACTCTGGAAGAGCTAGAATTCTAACCTTGTGTCCAGACCTACGGGCCAAGGGACAGTCTCAGGTAGACAGTTTCCATGGGGCGTAGGCCTCCCAAAAGCCAGTTTTGAGAATCAGCTAGCTCCCCAAGCTTTTACATTTTTAGTAAGGAGCTCAATCAAGGAGTACAGAGTATAGACTCCAGCTGCTAAGAGCATGTAGGGAACAGCACTCTACAATCATGGAAGGGTACTATATTATTATTTAGAGAGTCTTGTTTCAGCTCTTAACTGGTATTGCTTGTTAGACATTGAAGTCAATAGGGATTTTAGTTTCTTTTTTACTTAATGAGTTCAAAGCCTCCCCCAATCAACAGTGAATTTATTTATTGGGAAACTGATTTGTGAGACTCTTCTCATCCCCTCCCCCCCCCCCCCCTGATTTTGTTCTTCTCTCTCTTGCAGTCTCTCTTCTCCCTTGTTTCTTCCCAACAAAATCAGGTAAATACCAATTTGACACCAGTTCTTCCCCTGTTTCTGCTATTTCTTCTAGTGTCATACTTCTTATCATGCTCTGTTAGTGTGTGTGTGTGTGTGTGTGTGTGCATGCATGTGTGCGTGTGTGTGTCTTGGCTTGAATGAATGACTTGTGTCTACTGGACACAGGCCAAGCTTTATTACTAATATGGAGGAGAAAAATCTAGAATGAATACAGGACCAAAATACCCCTGTAAGACAACTCCACCCTTGTACCTATTTTACAACACTCCCCCTCAAGTTGGTGCATAGATACCACATATACCCAACTTGCAAATAACATGATGAAACATCTTGCTACCAAGACCTTTAGTAAACACATCCGCCCGTTGTTCATTACTAGGAACAAAAGGCATACTGATAAGACCTGAATCCAGCTTCTCCTTGATGAAATGATGATCAATCTCCACGTGTTTCGTCCTCTCATGCTGAACTAGGTTGTGAGCAATGCTAATTGCTGACTTTTTGTCACAGTGCACCTATATAGGAAGAGTGTAACAAGAACAACCAAATCAGCGAGCAGACTAAGGAGCCATAGGAGTTCACAGATTCCTTGAGCCATCATATGGAACTCTGCTTCAGCACTTGATCGAGCCATAACTTTTTCTCACTTCTCCAGGTAATGAGGTTGCCAACAACAAAACTGCCATAGCCTATAGTAGACTTGCGATCATCAAGAGAACCTTGCCAGTCGGCATCAGCCTCCACTGGAAGGGTGAGTGTTGGGAGAGAAGAGGATGTCATGACCTAGGGCAGACTTCAAGTTACAGAATACGCACAGTATAGCTTCCATATGAGAAGAACAAGGATCATGCATGTACTGGCTTACTGGGCTAACAACATAAGAAATATCAAGACAAGTATGGGAAAGATAGATCAAACGCCCAATTAATCTTTGATATTGTCCTTTATCCATTGGATCACTGTTCTTGCTTACTAACTAAAAGTTAGCATCAATGGGAGTATCAACAGGCTTGCATCCCAACATACTAGTCTCAGAGAGGAGATCTAGCGTATATTTCCTCTGAGGTAAGTAAATGTCGTGAGAGGACCTAGCAAATTCAATGCCCAGAAAATAGCGAAGCTGTCCCAGATCCTTAATCTCAAATCCTTGCCCAAATAGACCTTGAGGCGAGAAATTTCTTCAATGTGTCATCACCCGTGACGGCAATATCATCAACATACACAATCAAGATGCAATCTTACCATATGTGCGTTTGATGAACAATGTGAGGTCAACATTGCCCTGAAAGTAGCCAGCTATAACCATGGCCTTGTGAAAGTACCCAAACCAGGCACGTGGTGACTGCTTCAGCCCATATAAAGCACGATTTAGCTTGCACACCTTCCCTAAGTTTTAGAGCACGCAAAGCCAGGAGGAATGTCCATATACACCTCAATATCCCCATAGAGGAATGTGTTTTTTACGTCTAGTTGTTGGAGGTCCCAGTTTAAGTTCACAGCATAGGATAGGATAACACGGATAGTGTTCATCTTGGCCACAAGTGCAAATGTCTCTTGGTAATCGATCCCATAAGTCTAGCCCTTAGTGACAAGCCTAGATTTATAACAGCCCATTGCACCATCAACTCTCTGCATAATGGTGAAGACATACTTGCACCCAACTGTTTTCTTTCTGTGAAGGAAGACAAATAAGATCCCACGTGTCCTACATCTCTTCAGCCATAGCTGCCGGCCACTTTGGTTCCACAATAGCTTCCTGCCAAATCTGCGGAATAGGAACAGAAGAATGAGAGGACACAAAACTAAAGTAAGAGGGAGATAGTGAGTCATAGCATATAGTTTTAGTAATAGGATGTGACGTGCACGAACAAGTACCCTTGCGAGCAACAAAAGGTAACCCAAGACTAGGATCAACATCAGGAGAGGGAAGAGATTTACTAGAGTTTGGAAGAGCCAGATCAGGATCAAAAGGTGACATTGGCTTGGTAGAGTAGCGATGGTCTAGGTGTTCTTCTTTCTGCGAACATTAACACGGATCTTTGGCTCTGGACGAATGACCTCAGTCTTCCCCCTGAACCAGACCATCTGAAGGAACATCTGAAGAAATCTCCCTTTGAATAGGGACATCAGCTAGAACAGATGGAAGTGAAGTAGTAGGGTACCCATCTTTAATTGTGGAAGAAGTCTCCCTCTAAAGAGGTGGCACAGAGTAATAGGAAGCTGACTCATTAAAGATAACATCCGAGTGACAAACCAGCGTCGAGATGGAGGATGGTAGCACCGATACCCAAAATTTAAAGTATCGGTGTCGTATATTGTATCTATGTTCACCGATACTGATACAATATGGCCGATATGATATGGGCCGATACTTTAAACTTATCATATAGTAACCTTTTGAAATATACCAATACAATATACGATACACTGCGTATGGATACTCACCAATACCAATATGATACAGGCCGATACTTTAAACCCTGTCGATACCCCTTCTGAGTAGCTAAGTATCCCAGAAAATGCACCAATTACCACGAGGGTCAAACTTGCCATGAGGGTGATAGTCCCAAGCATAACAAACACATCCAAAAACCTTGGTTTGAACAGGAAAAGTCGTAAAGCCCTTGAGGAGGTCCAGAGGAGAATAATGCCAAGGATTTGAGAAGCAAGCAGTTTAACAGAGAGGCTGCTATGAGAACTGCGTCACTCCAATACTGGGAAGGAACATGCACTGAAACATAAGGGACTGAGCAATCTCACAAAGGTGATGATTCTTACGTTCGACCACACCATTCTGAGTTGTAGTGTCAACGCAACTACTCTGGTGGATCATCCCATGGGCACTGAAAGGATCCTTCAAAATACTTGCAACCATTGTCACTACAAAGAACCTTCACAGCAACATTAAACTAAGTCTGCACCATACAATGGAAGTGTTGGAAACATGCAAAAGCCTCGCCCTTGGTCCGCATTAAATAAACCCAAGTACTCCGAGAATGGCAGTCAATAAAGGTAATAAACCACTAGAAACTAGAGGTGGATTAGATCTGAGATGGTCCCCAAATATCCAAGTGAATAATCGAAAAAGGAGCACTTTTACTGTTTGAAGGAAAATAGCTGGTACACAGGCTTCACAAAAATATCACTTGAATTACAATGCTTAAAAAAAGGAAATTCCCAGCTAATATCCCCAAAGGAGGATGTCCCAACCGACGGTGCCATTGTAGTAACTCAAAAGCAATGGCAGGAGAAGACGACTCCATCTTAGTCCGTAGATGTCAAAATGCAACGGGATCTACAGAGGACAGGGAGGCAGGCTGGGCAGAATCAGATGCCTCAGAGTTATTGGCCTAACTGGAGTTATTGCAGCCATTACCACAACCTTTACCAGAACCATCAGCTGCACAGTCATGGAGTTTCCAACAATGTTACTTCATATAACGCTCTTTACCACAATAGTCACATTTCACAGGGACTTTGGAAGAAGTACCACCAGATCATGAGGCCTCATTGTGGGGTTGACTGCCAGAAACGAGAGCAAATCTCGCTAGTTGAGGAGGGTTCCATTAGGTAGCATAGTAGTATAACAGCTGTCCTCCAACTGCACCATAGCACAAGATTGTTCCAATGTAGGGAAAGGAACCCGACTTAACACAGGAGCACGGATCTGATCATAAGCAACATGTAGACTGTAGACTAGCCAGGAAATCATACAGCCGGATCTTGTCTTCGATTTTCCTAAATTGGGTAACATCATCCGGTGTAGTAAGTACAAATTCCCCATAGAAGTCCAACTCCTGTCACAAGTACCATAACTCAGAATAGTACTGTGACAGAGTTAATTCTCCATGTTTGAGCTCATGAATCTTTTTGAGTTCCAAGACATCATTCCCGACCTAGGAATAAGTGTCTTAGGCAGCCTTATCTTCGCATAAGAGTCAAGAAATAGGTAATCTGTGGTTCCATACAGTTGACAAGGAAGGCCATGACAAGGGAATTCTCACACTCATTTATCAACAGTAATACCTAGTGTAGTAGTAGGCCGTTTGGTGTCTCATGTAAGGCACCCACAAAGATCACGGGATTTGAAAGAGATGAACCATGAGTGAGACCACATCAAACAGCTAGTACCATCAAGCTTGATAGCACATTGGGAAAGTGGGAAGGTTTCTTAGAGAATTCCTCCACCACCAATAGATGCAATCAAAACCTCAGTCTTAGACATAATGACCACTCAAAGCAATCGCAGGGATAAAAAATGGCTAGAACAAGCCTGAATCACCCTGCGTAATTAGTAGAAGCTACAAAAAGCAAGGAAAAAACCCTAAAACTAGAAATCGATAAGGGGTACAAAACCCTACAAAAGTCGATCTCTGAGTCTTGTCTGGAAAGCTCCTCTGAGAAGATAAGATGGCTAATCAAGGTCACAAAGGGAGTAGGCAAATCCCAACACAGACATCTTCAAGACCGATTGGTGCATCAAGCACAGAAGAACCACCCTAGCATAAAAATCGATCAAGAAGAAACCCTAAAAAAATCAACTTTAGGTGAAAAGGGTTGGGTCTCTTAGATCATTGGAGAGAAGGGATCTCAGAGCCCAAAAAAGGGAAGAGAACTAGAGGGCTCTCAATGGTTTAAAGAGCTTCCACCAAAAGAGGGAGGCAAGAGAAGAAGGGTTGAGAGAGAGCAGTTAGTGGGAGGCGGTAGTCTCAAAAAATCGAGAAAGTGAGAGAATGGCGAGAGAGAGGTGAGAGACCTTAGGGTTTTGGATCTAAGGCTCTGATACCATGTTGGCTTGAATGAATGACTTGTGTCTAATAGACAAAGGCCAGCTTTATTTATAATATGGAGGAGAAAAGTCTAGAATGAATACAAGACCAAAATACCCCTATAAGACAATTCTACCCTTATACCCATTTTACAACAATATGAAATTATAAATCCGCATTTTTGTTATCAGTTGTTTATATATTCTTTATCTCATTTCAGATTTGTTAACCACTAACTAGTTCTGAGTCTTTACACTGCAAATAACCAGAATTACTCTCTATATCTTCTCCTATTCTGGATTCCTTTACTATTGTATGTTGATTTCTAAAACTGTTATCTAAAATAAACTGTTAAATCTCTGCATATTATTCTGCGTTTTGATCCATCAATTGCTAAGTATTAGACCTACTAAGACAGCCCCAAGTTTCACAATATTACACTATTATTAATAGTTGTCCAAGAGACTAGGTGACACAATGCCATGGAGAAACTCCTAGGCGTAACAACGACAGCTCTTGAGAATGACATGATGATAAGTCACTTTTTAAATCCCAACATAAAAAACTCCTGGGAATAAAACAAAAGGCTCCACTTCTGCAGAAAACGGATCTGGGTTAACATGACCATCTCGGGCCCCTCTATTTGTGACACTACCAGCAAGCTAGTTTTTTGTGCCACCATCACCCACCTATAGATGGAGCGTAACCTTCGTAGATGGACGCCCAATTCTTGATCTTATGATCAGATTTGGTCTGCCATCTATTTTGATGTTAACTCCATACTTGCCTCCATCCCCCCAAGCCTATCAAAAACACCCCAAGGAACAAGCCCATTGTTGTTGCCTAAGGTGTACCCCCTCCTCTGTTTTATCCTCCCCCCATGATGATTTGTACCCCCCTTAGTCCCATCCCCTTCTGAGGCCCTTTTTAGTGCCAACAGTTCATTTATTTGCTTGCTTTTGCTGTGTAGCCTTTGTTTGGCTTGGTCCCCCCCC
>NW_024868294.1:73304-79036 GCF_013358625.1 Macadamia integrifolia
CCCATGTATGTTCTTTCCTCTTTAATGCATTTATTATTCATCCAAAAAAAAAAAAGGACAGAGGGCAATAAGAAACTTTTAAAACTTACAACTTCTCAATTCACCACTTTGGTTACAAAATGATGCACCCATATATGTAAGTTTTTTTATATCAGAGCCAGCACTTGTCTTCATGTTAGTTTGATTTGTGTTTTCTTGGTTATGCATGGAACCCACGTAATCACGTAAGACCAAAAAAAGGGTTGGCAGCTTGATTGGGTTGTATCAGTATGTCGTATTGCCATGGACAACCAATCTTCTTTCTTTGATGGTTCTAACTCTAAAGAAGATAAGAAGTAATTCGGGTTATTTGCAAGCAACAACACTTATTTATGCCAAATACCATTTAAATAAATGTTTTTATATTTGTTATTTCATTAAGATATTATTCATAAATAAGAAAATACCCCCTATTTGAATCCAAAAAAAAAAAGTTTAAAAATCAAATTAACAAAAGGATAAAAAGTCAACCCCCCATTGCAAGAACAAAAACTGGATTTTTTGTTGTATGAGCGATTTTCAACTTTCAAATGCATGGGTTTTTCTCAATTCTGAAAATTACATAAATCTTATCATGATAAAACATTGTTGAAAACCAAAAGTGCGATAAAATAGTCTTTTGTTTTGATATCCACAAATCTATTTTCATTCAACCAATTTAAACAGCATTTACGCAAGTTGCTCGATCAGGACCCTAGCTTTATTGCGAGTAAAAGAAAAAGACTTTTGTCACACAAGAGGTCTGGTTCCGCGAACGCAGGGGAATGAAGACACAGTCGAGCCAATGATGTGACTCTCAACATCAAGACCATGTTGGCTGGTGACGAGGAAGACGGGAATTGACTCGCCAATTATTTTCATTTAGGAAATTTATACAGCATTCACGCACTTTAAAATAAGTTTAACTGGAACATAACTTTGCCTTTATGACTTAGATTTAAGTAATCTTAGACTTGTTGAAAGGCTAGTTTTGTGCTCCACCTAATACAAAAAGTCTCATATAAAAATAAAATTATTTGACCAGTTAAATTTATTAGAGGACAAAAACATTTCTCTAAACATTGATTTTTTATGACTTTTTTTGGGTGAATTAAGAAATTCATTACCAAAAAGGAAAAAAGAAAGAATATAATAGCTCCTAAAGGGAAGAGAGAAGCAAAGAACAATCTCTCAAGAGACAAGAGAGGGAGTCCGAAGTAAAGAGGGGGAGAGGCCCCGAGACAAAATGATATGACTATTCCTATGGGAAGCAATACAAGTGGAAGAAACACCAGAAATCCTTCCTTTTTCATCAAGAGAGATGGATTTCCAAATCTGCCTCAAAGGGCGAGATTCGGAGGTCTGTTTCCTAAGGTTATGCTCCATGCCTCCATCCAAATATGGTTAACGATGGGACAAAATGCAAGCTTGCCTATAGAATCACAAATTGAAGACTCGGCAAAAGTCATGTCGATCCAAATCCACTCCCTGTGAAAAGGGAGAATCCTTATACTTCCAGGCCAGTACTTTGTAAGGACACCTTTCCACAAAGAGGCAGAAAGGGGGCAGTCGAAGAGCAAGTGGTTTGTATCTTCCGACTCGGCACCATAAAGAGCACACAAGGGAGAGACCCAAATATGATGATGAATGAGGAACAACTACGTTGGAAGGCAATTAGAAAGAACTAGCCAGACAATGAAGCTATGACGAGGGATGTGCTGCTTGAACCAAATAACCTTGTGCCAAGAAGAGAAGATCCCCTTGGTTCTAACATAATCCCATATTGATTTTGAGCTAAAGAGGTAGGGGCCCAAATAGTATAGTCACCTCTTCTTTGTTGAGAGTTGATAATGGGGGTAAGGAATTCCAGGCAATTGTGAGCTGGGGAGAGTCAGTGGCAGGAGGAGACCAAGAACCCTACCACATGATACCCGCAACTGTGGAGTGCTTCAAAAACCCGAACTGTGAATGGCTCTGGCACTAACAACATGGAGAAGGATTCCCATGGTACGACAATGATCAAGCCAAAGAGAGGTGGAAGGGCCATCTACGATCTGGGTAGAGATGGCCTTGATAACGTTTGATCAAAGAGAAAAGATCGTTCGCCAAACGAAAGAAGCATCAGATGGAGGGGTGGCTGTCCAAATGGAGTCTGTGTAGAGGAGCCCCGAGCACACCCAGTAGACCCAGATACTTTCCTTTTATGTGACCAGCTTCCAAATCAGCTTAGTAATACCTAGAGTGGTAACATCCTTGATGTGGCTTGATGTTGAGTTTTGATGATACAAGGAATATATTGCATACTAAATATTTCATAATGCTAGAAACGAGGGAAATAAAAAATAACACTTGGGCACCTCGTTGCCTGAGTGCTTAGGCATCCTTCCGCCACCTTGGGTTGCCTTGAAAACTATGACTAGGAATCCATCATTCCAAACTTCCAATGCTTCTAAATTAGAGTAAGTATATGAAATATTGAAATTTCATATTTTCCTAACGATGTCGAAGTCCCTCAAACTCAGTTCTCAACACTTCATCCCTCTCAAGTTCACCGTTCCACATCCACCTTCCCTCACATCAATAAAGACTCTTTTTAAACGACCTTCTCCCCAGGTCATCAAAGAGATTGCACAAAGCTCTGATTTTGATAATGTCATCCTATTCCGTCAAGTTCTAAAGAATATTATGTCATCATCCCTATTTCCACTTCTCTTCTAAAAACCTACATACAATAAGGGAACACCCATCTCCACTTTGGTATGATCAAACTGGCTTTAATATTTCATGGAAGAAAAGACTATTTCCGGCCTTGCTCTCTTGGATACTAGATTTGGGTCTTTAACCAAGCAAATTCAGCCTCCCCCTCTTCTGATGCCTCCTAGATTTGGAGCAATATTCTCTCTAGGCCTACTGCCTCGCGCACCATCTCCTACTCCATTGATGACGGTTCCTCTACCTCCCTGTGGATGGACCCTTGGCATCCCTCTAATATCCTTTTGTCTCTTATCCCCTCCATATCTATCTATTCCACTGGGTTGGGTCTAATAGCCACCATCTCCTCCATTCTTTCCGACATTGGGTGGGCCCCCCGACCTCCCCCCTTCCCTCACTGATCTATGGTCCTCCCTTCCCCTTATCCCCCCTGGCCATCGTGGTAGACCGGACAAGGTCATCCAGCTCCACCCCTCAAATGGCCTATTTTCCTCTACTTCTACTTGGGATTTCATCCGTTTGAAGGGCCCCCTTGTGCCCTGGCACAAGACCATATGGTTTAAAGGTCATATCCCTCGTCATAGCTTCACAGCATGGCAGGCTCTCCGTTGCCTCCCAACCCAGTCCTTTCTTATCTACCGGCATATTCAGGTTTCTCCCTCTTGCTGTCTTCACTGGAATGGTATCGAAAATGTCAATCATCCCTTTTTCTATTGCCCCTTCACCTCTTTTGTTTGGAAGAAGGTTCTTAGTTCTTACTAGCAGGCACATAGAAGAATCCTTCCTTTGTCTAGAGAATGGATCTGAATAGACACGATCTTTGGTGAGCCCACCATCTGTGACTCCATTAGGAAGTTACTTAGTTAGCGTTCGTAGCCACGATCAATCATATTTGGATGGAGTGCAATCTCCGTAAATAGACTTCCAACTCCAAGTGTTTTGACAAGATTTGGAAAGTCATCTGCTTCCATGTCAGCTCCAAGCTCAATTGTCTTCGGTAGTGTCCATTCCTGACTCCCAAAGGAACAGGCTTATTGTTGTCTCCTGGGGTCTCCGCCCTACTTTGATATCCCCCCTTCCTTGACTTCTTGTTTCCCCCTTTAGGTGTGCCTTGGGCCCCTTTTGTTTTCCTTGCCTCCCTGTAGGCCTTGCCCCGCAAGGCTCCCCCCCCCTCTTATTTCCTCCCTTGTATATTCTTTCCTCTTTAATAATGAATTTATTTATTCACCCGAAAAAAAAATTAGCTTCTATGGAAACAATTTGAATGTGGGAACAATCTTTATCACACTGTACTCCAACTACAACATTCCCCTCTTATATCCACACATTCCAGATATGTTGCAAGTACAGATCCAAATCATAACATCTTCTCTTGTGCCATCCACATATGTGGACACCCTGCCAACTAATTTATGAAGTTCAAAACCATTCCCCGGACATTACAGGATCTCCTTCAACTCCTCTGATGACGCTTTATTCCTTTCAGTTGATTCTGCTTCCACTCCCATATGTACATTTGTCCCCATCAGATTCCTCGAGATGAGTTAGAAAAACTACTTCTGAAATCGTGGATTAGAGCTTATGGGCACAGACAGCAGCAGCAACTCCCAGTGGTAAAGAATGATCCACAGTTCCTTCAACAATACTCTATTGAGGTTGTTATCCAATTCCCACTATCTCAGGAAGGAACTTCTGCTCCCTCAGCAGGTATTGCTCTACAGAACCAGCAGAAGATTCCCTTCCTTTGGTTGGCATTCCCTACTGCAACCATTGCAGGAATTCAGCTAGGGTTTCCCTATGAAATAATATGAAACAGCAATCTAAATAGGTCAGTTTGAATTAACTAACTACAAAATCAATACATTCTTCCCCCATTTCAGCTATTTCTTCTATTACCCTTTTTTTTATTCTTATGTCTATATCCTCCTCTGTTAGTATATGTCAATCTCGCTCTGTTAGCCTGATAAATCCTAGATTCTGATTTGAAAAATGTTAGGGTTCAGGCATTGTATTTCAACCCCTTCCAAAAATAAGAAGGTCAATCAAATAGTTGAGAAGAAGTGAAGAACTCACAGAACCAAAAATTGTCATTCCTTCAAAGTTTTTTGATACACAAAATACCAAACAAAAGTGCAAAATAAATCAAAATATCGAGCTAATGTGTTAGTATTACATGTGTGTCATGTAAATGTATTAGGGAATCCATATGAAAACTAAAAAGAGATGAAATTATGAAAAATTATTCCTTTTTGTAACCATAGTGAATAACTCATTTCATAAAAATAATATGCAACTCTACTCCGGCATAAACTATAAACTTGTAAAATGTTTGTTTACCAGGAAGTTTAAAGGAACAGACTTACCTTGTTTCAATAATATAATCTTCCTCCAAGATGTAGATTTTATGGCCTATTTTATCTGGTCCTGATAGGAAAGATGAACTACACCAAATTTAGTGGACATCTATCAACTGGAGGCATTGATGCTTCACTAGGTCCCCCATCCATAAGTCTGATGAAAATACCGTTGCTGCTGAAAATAACAGGCAATACAATTCAGAGGCATATTATTAAAAAGCAAAACAAAACCAGGAACACTACTAAATATGTGCCTCTTATCTCCTTTCACCTCTGCCCAACTAGATTCATCTTATCTTTCCCAGCACTTCTCTTATAACATTAATGGTGAACTGTCCATCCTGGGTAGCAGCTCAATAACCCAGGTCATAGCATTCACTTTTTCAGAAGGGAAAATGATGTAGATAAATCACAGAAGTGGGCACATTTTAGTGGAAATAAGCCTTGGGTTGGGTTACATACGTTTTGGGCCGTTGGTTTAAGGATTTTTTGTTGCAATAGGACTCTTTAATGGACATAAAATATAGGAAATAGGTAGGAATACGGGATCCTCTTAAGAACTACTCTCTTATTGGATCTCTGGTCTTTGATTACTTTTCATTTATTTTTTTTTTTTTTGGGGGGGGGGGGGGGGGGGGGGGGTTG
>NW_024868294.1:79056-114659 GCF_013358625.1 Macadamia integrifolia
TTTTTGGGAGGGGGGGTGGCGGGGGTGGATGGTGTTGAATAAAAAATTCGTTACCAAGAAGAAAACAACAAATACAGCCCCAAAAGGGAAGAAACAAGAAAGAACAAGACCATCCTAAGAGGACGGGGCCCTAATCAGAGAGGGGGGAAGATCCCAAGAGACATCGATTAGTCTTCATTATTTGGCATTAGAACAATAGATTCTATTGAAGTGTTGCAAGCTTCCTTCAGCCAACTTATTAAGATAGTTTAAAAAATGTTTCGAAAAATTGATATCATCAAGCAACACCAAAGTGCCACTGCTACTGCTCCTTAGAGACAAAATTCCTGAAGAACCGAGAAAGGAAGAGAGTCAACAACCAGAAAATTCTATATTATGTGGTTGTTGATCCAACAAAGGAAGAAGTGGTGTTTAGAGCAGATGAGCTGTTGAAGGTTCTAAATTTTGAATTCCAGTTGACCCCCAGCAATACAAAACGGTCGAAATCCCACCAAAATTTGGTCAATTTCGGTGGAAATTTTGAAATGGTCAATTCAGTGGCCAAAACCAAGAATTCTGCCCTGAAACTTTAGGGATTGCCTATTTAACTCATGTTTACAATGTTCGATTCATTATATTGGCGGGAAAAACACCCAAAGTGGCAGCTGGCTTCGGACCCTATGACATATTATGGCCATGTCATCCTCCACCTGAAAGATCCCTTAAAGTCCATCACAGCAGCCCTAGGTGGGAAACTTGAAATTTGGGGAAATTTGGCCAAATGATGCTTCAAATCCACCCAAATGCTAACGTGGATGCCCCACAATTGACCAAGCATTGATTCAACAGAAAAATGGAGGACTTTGCCAAAAATAAATTGAAGTTTTATAGCAGTTTTAGAGCTCTCAGGTAAATGGGGCGATGCATCGAAATTTTTTTGAACCTTGCTTTTATTGTAAGCCCATGTTCAAAAATGAGTTGAAATTTTGCCCAAATCTGGACTTCCCTATGGTTTCATATAGTATTTCATTTCAAGATGTCAAAACTGAATTATTTAGCCAAAATTTCGAACCATGGTTGTTCCATTACACAAATGAAGAGGTCATGGTTAAGAAAAAATAAAATATGAATCAACTGGAAGCGATGAAAGTTCAAGATATTGCTTCCACCACTTAAGATCTTATTAAATTTGTGATACACCATCACTTCTTAGACAAGAAGGTCCCACGAGCCGTTGATTCTATTGTTTGAGAGAAGCCAGAACTTTATTTCAGAATTCAGAGCAGAGTGAAGTTTGCTCCTGTCCTGCTGATTCTATATCAGTTCAAAACTCGAGGAAGAGTCTTTTTCAACAAGGGGGAACTGATGCAGATAAATCACAGAAGTGGACTTATTTAAGCATTAGTAAGCCTTGGGTTGGGTTACATATGTGCTAGGTCTTTAGTCTAAGAGTTTTTTGTGTAATAGACCACTTTTATGGGACCATAATATACGTAGAAGGTAAGAAGACGAAATTTATTAGTTAGTTAAGTTGGATCTTGTTGGAGATGGTAATGACTTATGTCTCATATGACACTAGCCCTCTTTATTTATAACAATGGAGAGAAGGTTCTAGAGAATTAAAAAGAACATTAAACCACTTAGGGTCTGTTTGGTAACTGATACTTTCCCAAAAACCCATTATTACAACACTCCCCCTCAAGTTGATGCATAGATATCACATATGCACAACTTGCAAATAATACGATGAAACATCTTACTACTAAGACTTTTAGTAAATACATTAGCCAGTTGTTCACTACTGAAAACAAAAGGCACAGTGATAAAGCTCAAATCCACCTTCTCTTTGATGAAATATCGATCGATCTCCGCATGCTTGGTTCAATCATGCTGGATAGGGTTGTGAGCAATGCCAATAACAGATTTGCTGTCACAAAAGAGCTTCATAGGAAGGGTAGCAGGAACAGCCAAATCAGTGAGAAGACCATGAAGCCATAAGAGCTCACAAATGCCATGTGCCATAGCACGGCTCTCTGCTTCGGCACTTGAATGGGCAACCACGGCTTGCTTCTTGCTTCACCATGTAACAAGGTTACCACCAACAAAAGTGCAATAACCAATAGTAGACATGCGGTCATCAAGGGAACCTATCAATCAGCATTTGTGAAGGCCTCCAATCTAAGGTGATCATGAGGAGAAAAAATGATGCCATGTCCTAGGGCAGATTTCAAGTACCGGAGAATACGCAGCACAGCTTCCATGTGAGTAGAGTAGGGATCATGCATGTGCTGACTAACCAGGCTAACGGCAAATGCCATGTCAGAGCGTGTGTGAGAGAGATAGATCAACCGCCCCACTAATCTCTGATATCTCTCCTTATCCACAGGATCACCTTCTTTGCTACTCAGGTGACCATTAGCTTCAATAGGAGTGTCTATCAGCTTACACCCCAACATGCTTGTCTCAGAGAGAAGATCAAGCACATACTTCTGCTGAAACAAGTAGATCCCACAAGAAGACCTGGCAACTTCAATGCTGAGGAAGTAACAAAGTTGTCCTACATCTTTGATCTCGAATTCCTCACTCAAGTATCTCTTGAGGTAGAGATTTCTGCCAAATCATCACCAGTAACAACAATATCATCTACATAGACTATTAGGATAGTAATCTTCCCGCTAGATCTCTTGATGAACAGAGTGTGGTCGACATTGCTTTGAGAGCAACCTGTAGCGACCATAGCCTTATGGAAACGTCCAAACCAAGCACGAGGGGATTGCTTCATCCCATACAGAGCACACTTTAGCTTGCATACCTTCCCTTAGGTTTTGGAGCAAGTGAGCCCAAAAAGAATGTCCACATACACTTCCTCCTCAAGTTTCACATCTATGATCTAACTGTTAGAGATCCCAACCTAAGTTGGTGGCATAAGCCAATAATACACGAATTGTGTTTATCTTAGCAACTAGAGCAAAAGTCTCCTGGTAGTTAATCCCATAAGTCTGTGTGAAGCCTTTGGCAACAAGTCTGGCCTTGTACCGATCCACTGTAGCATCAGCCTTCTGTCTTACTGTGAAGACCCATTTGCACGGTTACACCCAACTGTCTTCTTTTGTGAGGGAAGACACACCAGATCTCATGTGTCATTTTTTTCAGAACCTGCATCTCTTTAACCATAGCTACCTGCCATTGTGAGTCTACATTCGCTTCCTGTCACGTATAAGGACTAGACACAGAGGAAAGAGAAGACACAAAACTATAACGAGAAGGAGAAAGTGAGTCATAAGAAACAATTTTAGTAATAGGATGTAAAGTACAAGACCTAATGCCTTCACAAACAGCAATAGGCAACTCAAGAGACTGATCAACATAAGGAGAAGGAGAATTACTAGGGTCCAAGGGGACAAGATCAGGCTTGAGAGGAGACAACTGACATGGTAGGGTAGATGCTAGATGTGTAGTGGTCTGAGTATGCTCTCTGCAACTATACACATGTATCTCCAGCCGAGGTGAAGTAAGAGAAGTAGGAGTGTAGCTCTCCCCTTGAAACGGGATACTAGCAGGGATAGCAATTTAAAGAGATGGCGGCACATCTTCCACAATGGAAGGAGACTCCCCCTTAAAAGTCGTAGTGTAATATGACACAGATTCGTGAAAGACAACATCCATAGTCACAGATCAATGCCGAGGAGGACGAAAACACCAACAGACTTTCTAAGTAGAAGCATATCCCAGAAAAATGCATCGAAGTCCACGAAGATCAAACTTTTTATGAGGATGGTGATCACGAGCATAGTAAACACTACCGAATACCTTAGGAGGACCAAGAAAAGCAGCGGAACCTTGGAGAAGATCCAGAGGGGAGCAGAAGACATGGACCCGAGAAGGCATCCGGTTGATAAGAAAGGCAACAGTGAGAATTGCGTCGCTCCAGTACTGGGGAGGTACATGCATCTCAAACATAAGAGAGCATGCTACCTCACAAAGGTGGCGATCCTTCCGCTCAAAACCCTATTCTGAGCCAGATTATCCACACAACTAGTCTGATGAATCATCCCATGATCGGAAGGTAAGCTTAAAAGGACCTTTCAAAGTATTCACGACCATTGTCGCTTCGAAAATTCTTAATGGTAGCATCGAACTGAGTCTGAACCATGCGGTGAAACTGCTGAAAGCAACAGAAGGTCTCGCCCTTGGTTCACATCATATAAACCCAAGTAGTTCGAGAATGACAATCAATAAAAGAGACAAACCACCGATAACCATTAGCAGACACATAGCGGGATGGACCCCAAATATCAAATGTATTGATGAAAAAGGACCGGCACTTTCATTTTCAAAAACAGAATAAATGATTCGAGTTTGTTTGGCTAAAACACATGCCTCACAAAAAAACTGACTCGAATTAGAATTTTTAAAGGAAAAACTCTAGCTAAGGTTCCCAAAGGGGGATGTCCCAACAGATGATGGCACTGTAGTAACTCCGAGATGGGAGATGACGTAGAAGATGTCTAAAGAGCCTGACCAGAGTCCAATGCCGAGTCATCATTAAGTAGACACAGACACTAAGTACCCTACCAGAGCCAATTGTTGCCCCTGTCACCAGATCTTAAAACACAATGAGACAGGAAAAAGGTGACTTTGCAATTAAAACTGAAAGTAAAACTACTAATGGACAAAAAGTTAGTGAGAAAAGAAGGAACACGCAATACAGTAGAAAGGGATAATGAAAGGGTACAGCTAACAAAACCCTTTTCCAGAATAGTGGAATAAGTCCCATTAGCCAATTCCTTACCATTACCAGGACAAGTAATGCACTGTGAAAAAAGAAGGTCTGTCATATGATCAGAAGCCCTAGAGTCTATAATCCAAGGGGTAAAAGGGTCAGACATAGTATAGCCACAAAAGGAGATACCTGACCCAAAAGGGGTGGAATGAACAGAGTTCGCAGTGGTTGGTACAAAAGAGTCTAGTCGTGTCAAGAGGCGTCGGAGGGCAGTAAGCTCATCAGATGATAGCAAGGCTACTAAGGTGCTAAGATCAGAGTCAGAGACAGGGCTCTCAGTATGGTTGGCTTGCCCAGAAGTACCGGCACAACCCTTTCCTCGCCCTTTTTCAGATGTATCAGCAGGACGGCCATGAAGCTTCCAACAATGCTCCTTGGTGTGACGCTCCTGTCCATAATAATCGCACTTCACTGGAGTCTTGGTAGAGGAGCCACTAGACTGTGGGGCTGCACTAAGGGACTAAGTGCCAGAGATAAGTGCATATCTCTCAGTAAGGGTGGTGGCTTGCTATGGAAGCATAGTGTTACGTCGACTGTCCTCAAGTTGGATCACAGCATATGCCTGATCCAAGGTAGGAAAGGGGGTACGACTCAAAACCTGGGACTACAATTGATCAAGCTCCATATTTAGACCTGCCAGAAAGTCATAGACCCTGATCTTGTCCTCTCGCTTATAAAAACCGGTGACATCTTCAGGGGTGGAAGGAGTATACTCCTCATAGAAATCCAACTCAGTCTATAGTGTCCACAACTGATAGTAGTATTATGATAGAGTGAGCCCTCTCTGCCTCAGATCATGAACCTTCTGGCGAAGCTCAAAGACCTGAGCATCATTCCCTGCCTGGGAATAGATATCCTGGACAGACTTCTAGATCTTCGCAGTGGAGTTAAGGAGAAGATAGCCTCGCGAAAGCTGTGGCAATATGGAGTTGACAAGGAAGGCCATAACCAAAGAGTTGGCACTCTCCCACTTGTCAATCTCAAGACCAGTGGTCAGACGCCTCGTGGTTCCAGTGAGGTACCCGTAATAGCCACAAGGATTGATGGAGATGCAGATCGAGCATAACCACATAAGGTAGTTTGTGCCATCGAGCTTGATAGCACAAGGAGGAAAGGTAGGAAGAGTCGTGGTGTCTTCGACAGTAGAAGCAGATGACTGGTAGACATGGTCGCTACTCAATGGGTTATGCAAATAGAAGAGACACTAGTCGGAGATAGAGAAAGAACCAGAAAAAGCTAGATAACCCAAAAAATCGATAAAAGGGTAAAACGCTGAAAAAACGATTTTGATGATAGCTCTAGAACGGAGACCTCAAATGAAAAAGTAGTTGGTACATACCACTGCAAGGATAAGGGGAACCAATCGCAACAGACATCAAGACAATCGGAGCATTGAGAGGGGAAAAAGCATCATGGCAATGGAAAAAACGATTTCAGGGAGAAAACCTTGAAAAAATGATGAAAAAAAGGTTTTGGGTCTCTCAGATCATTGTAGAAGAGAGTCTGAGAGCCCAGGGGAAAGGATGGATGGACGCTAGAAACCCTCTTGGTGGTTTAAGAAGCTCCCACCACGAGAGAGAAGCAAATGAAGAGAGATGGAGGGAAGCGCTGGGGGAGAGAGAGAGAGAGAGAGAGAGAGAGAGAGAGAGAGAGAGAGGAAAAAAGATGGAGAAGAGGGAGTGACTTTAGGGTTTCAGATCCTATGGCTCTGATACCATGTTAGATGGGTAATGACTTATGTCTCATATGACACTAACCCTCTTTATTTCTAACAATGGAGAGAAGGTTCCAAATAATTAAAAATACCATTAAACCCCTTAGGGTCTGTTTGGTAACTGACACTTTCCATAAAACCCATTATTACAACAGATCTCGATGTCAGCTATTCTTTTAAATATTGTTACCATTTATTTATCATATCTTAGCTGGCTTAGCTGGTTAAGTGAGATGTCATCTCAATGTCCAATGCAACATTCTAGTAGATTAGGGGACTTGCTGAGGCTGGTCACCAATCCTACTGAACTGCTATTTTTTTTGTTACGTATTTTTGGATAAGCTTATCTGTAATCAGTTCTAATGCTATCCTACTTAGATTAACTATCATCATGAATAGAAGTAAAGGCCATCAGCCTCTCCATAAATTTGAGAAGTAATACAACTGAGTTTTTCTGAAATTTTTGTACTGTGGATTCAGTAGTGTGCTTGGTGTATTCCAAGTGAAGGCTAAGATGGATTCCTTAGTGGAAGAGTGGATTTTCTTCACGGGTTTGGTCATTTCCTGTCCTGTTCTACCAATTCTCCCACTCTCCCATTTCCTATTAGATCTAGTTTCATATTTTGTTCTGTTAATTCCATAAGCTATATTCTCTGTTCTGCAATCCTGTTAAGAACAAGTCACTTGCTATATTTTCAGGTTCAGGATCAGTATCCAATAGAGAAATAGATAAATTACTCTGGAACTCAACATTAAGGCTGCGTATGGTAACGTCATTGTTTCGTGTCAAAACCAGAATTTTCCGTGTTAAAAAAACAGCTTTTTGTCTAGAAATGGTGTTTGGTAAGCCTGTTTCAGAAACAGGCAATAAGACTAAATGCAGCTGTGAATTGCACTGTGCCAATGATCTCAATGACTTCACATCCACCCCATACGACAGTGGCTATTCAGCTGCGACCACCTTCAGAATTTCAATTGCTTCGTTCTCAGAAATATTCAAGTCTGAGAAAATGAGAGGTGTGATAAATACATTTTCTCGAAAGGCATGTAAAAATGATGAATCATTTTTTCAAGGTTATATTGTTTCAAAGTATAAGTTATAACCACTTTACTTTGAACACCTTCCCCCACCCCCCCAAAAAAAAAGTGGAACGTTTCTCAGATAACAAAACATGTTAACCATGTTCCATTTTTATTTTTTTTTTTTGTCCGATTAGTTTCATTAAAAATAAATAAATAAATAATAAAAAACCTAGATTCCGTTTTTGTATTCCCGTAAAACGAAAAAGCACCATAAACATTCTAATAGATGACTACCAAACGCAGCCTTTCAGTCCTACAAGTCTATAGCCCTCTCTGGTTCTTCCATGACAAGCATGAGATAGCTTATGATATAAGGTGTATGCTTTCAACTGAGACCTTCTTAGATTGAAAAAAGAGACTTGAGTATAGTTGATCTCCAACATTGTCACTTCATTTTATCTTTTGATACTAATGAATATCTTAAATCACCCTAAGATCTCAACTAGAACAATTTGAGTACACTAATGGTGCTATAAAATTTATCTAATTCAATGGATAAGCATTGGATTCAACAGAAAGCACAAAATGGACGAAGGAACCTCAACCTTGGGTTCCAAAACCCTACCTCCTCTGGGTCACCATTCGTAATTTTCCTTTGGATAAATCAAACAAATTCTGGGACTAATTTGTAAATAAATTTGGGAGACGCTTTTCTGAAATTTAGAATAGAAAGGGGAAAAGAACAAACTTAAGGAAGAAAGGGCTTTTAGGCCCGTTTGTTTGACACATAAAAAGGGGTAGGAAACTTATGAGGGTGGGTCCCACATGTGGTGAGTTGGCTTGGCAAGGAAAGGGAAGCAAATAATAGAATATGTAATTTTTAGTGGGGCAGAATTTGGTGGGAGAGAGGAAATGGAGATCAGGTGAGATTCTATAGGAAAGAGAGGAAATAGAAGAAGAGGGATAGACACAAAATCAACTTTTTCATGAATAGTGCCAAAGTCCTACCAATTTGGTAGAACTATGGAAGTGAGTTGGGAGGGGAAAAATTGAGTGCTACATCAGCAAACAGTAATAATTGCATGTAATGAACTTGCCTTGTAAATTCCCCACCCCGCTTTCCAAACACTCATATTTGTAGGAGTTTGTGGAAAACAAGTACAAGTTTCTCACCCCTTTTCACCCATTTCACTTTTCTTCATTAAACAAACAGGGCTTAGGAGTTACAATGAAATCAGTCCTTAGTCGTAAATAGAGATAAAAAAAAAAGTTGTCTTCAAACTCATGATAAAGACAAACCAGCTGTAACCTCTATCGGTTTTAGTTGTTGCACTCAAAGTTCAAATTTTAGGGTTTAATTCCACACCCCCTAAACCTTTGTCATGCAAGTGTTTGGCACCTGATTTTACAGGTGGGGTCGCCCCTAGGATAGATACCAACGCACCATGGGAGATCGATCAAATCTCTCTCACCCTAATTAGTTTAGATAATAGCAGGAAAAGAAATAAGAAAACTGGATAACAATGAGGAAAGAGAGGAAGAAGTTAGGATTGTACATGAGATGCAAGGAAGATGGAAGGAAGAAGAGAATAGTTGACCAACCTGATCACAAGCAGCTCCACAGCATGCGCAAACTCGACTCAATTTTCATTTAACTCTAAATCTCGATGGATTAAATCTCATATATAAAAGGAATAAAGCTAAAGACTCCTACCGTAACTTGGGACCAACTTAGACTCTATCTCTATCCCCTACTAATCGAATGCTAACAGAATTGCAAATATATCCCAAATGAAATAAATTCCCTGCCAACCCTTATTGGACCAAAATCCTCCTAGTTTGGATTTGGATCATCTTGGTTTTGGGTTTCCAAATTGGGACATGCCGGCCCAGCCACAAAATTCTACTTCATCAACCTCTTTCATGGCAACTTCCTTCCCACCAGCAAGAAATGGATGCGCTAGCGCGACGGTGCTCTACTATCACCTTACTTGAGTAGGGGCTCATGGAGTTCATTCTGTGCTCGGCTGCAACAAAGGTCAAGGTATTAGCCAACTGGCTTACCAATGAATGGGAGCTCCACTAGGTTTTTATTTCAAGTGGATCACCCAAGGGTTTGAAGACCCAGATCAAAGTGTATTGAGTAACAGATTCCAAAGAACAAGCTTAGGATGGCTGCCAGCCCCTTGTCAGAAGTGAGGAGTTATTGGTTAACAAATTCTTCCTCATGTTTTGTCAACACAAAGGAGTGTTAGGAGAACAAACAATTCACACAACTCTTCTACACTCCATCAATATCCTACTCATCATCCTAACATAATTTCCCCACTGTTTTGATTAACATTCATCGATTACCATCATTTCATCCATCTCCTCTTTCCATTATTGCATCTAAAACTTAACCCACAATTTTGATCTTCATTTTACTCATGACTATAACCCCCACCTGCAAAAAAAAAAAAAGGCCTTCTTTCTAGTGGCAACTCCATGAGTGCCTCACGAGCCCTGGAGTTTTCTTTGTTTGTGTAAGGCCTGCTTTCTCCTTATTAGTAAATGGTGCTTGAGCGCTGATACGGCTTTTTGGTCATATCTTTCTGCTGATTGTAGAAAACCTCTATTAGAGTAAACGCACAATGATAAATGCTTTACCGTTAAAGTAAAGAATTTTATGCTGAAATGTCTTAAGGGAGGAAAAGATTCACACTATGGAACAAAGAATATCTCGACGAATGGTTACCATCAGAATACAGCAGAAAGTTACTTTTGAGTACCATTTGATTAAAAACACAACATTGCTACAAAATGATATAATGAATTAACCTTCTTAGTTCTAACTGTGTCAAAGTTTCAATTCTCCTAGAAAGGGTGTTTTCAACCCTTGGTGAAAGGGAAATACTTCCTTGAAATCAAGGGAAATCTAGTAAAAATCTAGAAGCCGACAGAATAGATACTGTTGAGGTCAGGGCATCTGGTAAAAATCACAGAAGTGAGGAAAATGGAGAAATGTATAGATGGTGTTCTTATTTCAGAAAAAAAAAATACACTTATATGAGTAATTAGATACACAATAAAACCATCCAAGATGAATTTAATATATTGAAACCGAAGTGCAAAGTTTTCCGTTTATGTTCTGACCAATATGGTATATTCTACATAAGTGCATATACCACAACATGAAAATAAAACAATAACCATATACAAATCATGGCATTCAAACAAATGATTTATTCTTGTTGATTTAATCATAAATATTAAATTAAATTTCAAAAGTATAAGAAAAAAATTTACGAATAAAAACAGAATAGTAATATCTATACAATATGCTGTATTTATCATAGACATAATGACTCATTATTATCTGTTTCTCTTGATTAAAAGAGAAAAATATTGTTATTGAACCACCCGTCCAAAAAAAAAAAAAAGCAAAAGCATACAGTATCCAATTAAGATGATATTGCATATTTTTCATTCTAAATTTCAGTCCTTACCTTTACCAATCAACAAAGCCCCAACCCTCTTTAAGAAATCTCTGGTTCAAATCTAATTCTTAATGTTGTGAAAATCTTCTTCTTTCTTTTCTTTTCTTTTTTTTTTTTTTTTTTTTGGGTTGTGGGGGAATTTGGGCTGAAAAGCGTGTAGGATCCAATCTCCCTGAATTCAACCTATTTCAAGCCATTTTACACCAAATAGGTGGAAATTGGCAATTGTATTCAAGAAATGTATCATTTTGGAATTTTGAGCAACATTTTGATTATTCAATAGAAATATTGCACAACTTCAATAGGATATTATATTATTCCCTCCACTCGGTTTAAAGTATCTCCAATACCAATACGATACCCTCCGATACGTATCTTAAATTTAGCCAACCGATACGATGACTGATACCGATACTTTAATCCTTGATCTTTAGCATATCTTAGTGTATCTCCGATACGATACAATACCCTCCGATACGTATCTTAAATTTAGCCCACCGATACGACGACCAATACTGATACTTTAATCTGGCTCCACTCCCTTAATTTCGATTCTGGTGTTTAGGCTCCATTTGTTTCAGTTGAAAATAATTTCCATGAATTGTTAAAAGCCAATTCAAAATTGCATAAGAATTGGAAAATATTTTACAAAATGAAATACTGAAAGTTGGAAAGCAACTTCCAATTTAAATCCTAGGATGTCAGTTTCCCAAAAAGGTGGAGATATCCTGATAACTGATACACTTACCACCCATGGTGGACTCCAACCCAATCATATGCTAGATTCTTTCCAATCAATCAACGATGCCTAAACATAGCTCCTTGTCATGCCCAACAAAAAAAAATGACAAATGGAAGAAAAATATAATGTACAATATAAATAATAATAATTTTTCAGGAAATTTTTCAAAGCAAGACAAACAGAGCCCAATTGGCAAAAGATAAATATTTCAGAAAATTTCTCCAAATCCAACGGAAATTTAAAACATTGACTGTAATGCAATTCAGGAATAGAAGCTGATAACCCAAGACAGTTTTCTACATTTTCAACATTTTGGACTACCAACAGAAGGAATGTATTTCTAATCTAGTGTAGATCTCCTTCTTAAAGTTGTAGAAGTCTCAAATCTTCAGAAAATCCTTTTCTTTCTCTGAAAAGGGAGTACAGTGCAATTTCCCTCAATTCAACCTATTTCGAGCTACTCTGCACCAAATAGGTGGAAATTTGGCAATTATACTACACAAATGTGTCCTTTTTGACATTTCAAGCAAAAGTTTGGTGTTTCAACAAAAAAACAATTTCCCAAATTTGATGGAACATTGTATCATTCCCATCCCCCTCCCCAAAATTCATTGTCAATCTTTAGGGAAAGAGATATTCAGCAAATTTCCCTAATTCCAATGGAATTTAGAACCTTGACTGTAATGCAATTCAGGAACAGGTGTCGATAATCCCAGACAATTCTCTCCATCTTCAACATTACGGGCAAGCTTGTTTATAAGGGCCTAGGATGAAATGCTCATCTAAATTCTTTGCGGTTGCAAACTTCACTGGGTCAGAAAGAGATAACACACCCCACCCAAAGTAAAAGAGGTAAATACCTAGTTGAGTTCTAGTGTAAGTAAAACAAATAACAACAGAAGAACGGAAACCAATCCCCTGTCATTTCCAACACTATTTACTTACTAGTTAACAAAGGAAAAGAAAAATATACTCCAATCAACCATTAATGAAACAAAGACAGTATAAACCCTAGAGTTATTGGAAAGAGAAGTTCATAGCAAAGAATTCAAAGTGTAGAGAGCAAGAACAAGAGAGAGAAAGAGGAACGTACTCTAAGCTGTTTGACAAAAACAGTAACGAGAGCAAGACATGGTTCGTCGCCCGAATAATCCCGTCTGGCTCTTTCGACGGAAATCAAAACAAAAAGTCTTCGGCCTCAGTGGTTCTTGTATGTGAGCTGAAAACACAAACTGTGTTTGAACTTAGAAGAAATGGTGAAATTGGGATGAAATCTGCACTCTGGGGGCCTTTGTTACTTTGTTTCGACGAAAATGGGGATGTCCAGGTAAAGTCAGAACATTCCTTAATGTGTCCGTTCTGCGGGAGATCAATTTCCCTGGTTGGGACCGAAAAGTTTTTAAACCCGGAATCGGGTCCATAATCGGTCCTTCGAATCCGATTCAAATCAATTGGAATCGGCTGATTCAACCATCCGACCAGTAAATCAATCAAAAAATGGAAAAAAAATCATTTAAAATGCTCAAAAAATATATTAAAAAAATAAAATTACTTGGACACCCCCTTCTACTATGGCCGGATTGCTTGACACCCCTAAAGTTGAACTATTACTTAAAGCCCCATGAAACTTGAAGGAGTTGGTTTGTTGTTAGTGATTTATAAATATATTATTTTAGCCTTGGCCTCCGTTTGTTTCAATGTAAAATTATGCCAAGATTCTTTGGTTTGTCAATATGAAAATTTTATATGTAAACTTTTTCCGTGTTTGTTTCTAGTAGGGTATTTTGTCTCCCATCAACTTCTTGTAAGTTCTTCTGTCAATAAGCCCTCTCCTGCCCCTAGGCTTGATGAGCTGAGTAAGGTCCACTTTGAGTGTTCCTCCTCTAAAGCATTCACATAGCTTGTGTAAGGGCCTCTGAAGTTGTATTTAGCCTAGTGCGTGAAGTGTGTGTCGGCAAAATGTATATACAATGCCCTTTGAAAGAATTACACTCAGTTTTGTAGGCTCTTCATAGAAGGCAATTGATGTGTCCCAATATCTCTTGAGGAAGGTCAGATCTCTAAAGAAGCAATACTTTCTCTCCCCGTTCATCCTTCTTGTTGGTTTGGAACCTCCTTATGTGCCTAATGAGACTAGTTGGGTCAAAATCACAAGAACTTTCAACTATCACATTAATTGTTCTGTGATTTGGAAGAGGGTTGGTAGTGACATTGGGTTGTTGTTTAACCTTTACTTCAATTGTTTCATTATCCACCAGGTCTTGAATCGCATGGTGTAGATTGAATTGTCGATCGGTGAATGTCCTTTATGATTATGATGAGAGCTAAACTCATACTCCTTGTACCAACTTGGTGGGATTGTTGGCTGCTCTAGGGGGAATCGTTCCCTAGGAGTCCTTCTTTCTTCAATTTCTCGTACACAGCAGACAATGATATTCCAAGATCAGTGAATTTTCTTCTAGGACATAGAGCCCTTTGGATGGGAGGATTCAATGGTATCACAAATAGCTAGGAACAAGAGGTCGATGATTGTGCTATTGGTTGCTGAATTGCATTCACTATGTTTGCTTCTAAGCCTTTGCCTTGGCCTGATCTTGGGTTCTTTCCCAAATCATGGGAAACCCCTTGGTATTATGCATATTTTAACAACTTATTCTCGACACGAGTGCCTATGGCTATCAAGGCATCAAATGTTTGCAAGTGCTGATAATAAAGGACATCATAGTATGGCTTAAAGAGATTTTCAATCAATATCTCCACTTGTTTTGCCTCTGATGTGTAATCCACCATCTTTGCTGCTTTGTTGTGAAATCTCATAAAAAATTCTATGAACCTTCCTTTGACGATTGCCTTAAGGTTTCTAACTCTTACCACACCAACTTCTGTATTATAGGAGTATTGTTTAGTGAAGGCCCCCTAACCGGCACCCAATTCCGAGTTTTTCAGGTTCCAATCTTGTCAGCCATTTCAAAGTTGGTTCGGATAAGGTTAACATGAAAGCTTAGTCCATTTGCTCATTTGTGAGCTTGATTTGGTAATACTCACAAAAAAACTTTATGTGAGCCTTGGGGTCTCCTGATCCATCAAACCTATCAGTTTGCCATTTGAATTTATTAGGAATTCTTTCCCTAGAGAAGAAACTCATGTCATTTGGATCCATGGCTTGCCCTTTTTGGGCCTTGTTATTTTGGATCATCTTTTCCAGCTTCTCTAAGTGCTCTCGCTTTCTTTTCCCTCTCTATTTCTAGAGGTTATGCCTGGACATGGGCAAAAAATTCCTTCCTCTTCCTCATCTATTACAAACCTAGGGGGAGCCCTTGGCATAGGGGGAGCCCTTGGCATAGTGGATGCCCCTCGAGGGGTTGCGAGCCTACTCCACCCTTGCTCACCCATGGTGGGAACAAAATCTATTTGGGTTGGTTCCAGACCATATATATTATATATGCTATATTCTTCTGAGCTAAGCCACCTTACCTTAGCCTTGCCTCAGGTGTATCACTACCAATCAGGTCCTTATAGTTGAATCCATTCTAATCAGTCTTGAGTTTCTTAGGAAAGAATCTTGGGTAGACAAAAGGGATGACACTGGACTAAGGCGAATCAACTGGCTATCATGACAAGTCCACACGAAGGTAGGAAATCTTTTGGACGTGGAATCATGCTTATCCCACAAAATAATTTATTTTAGGATTTTTTATTATGAGTTACAAATTAATCTATATACAAACAAGTGGTTCACACAAGTTAGTCTACGTTATGATAAGGATTTAACCAAGGTTTTGACCACTTAGTTAAATGCAGATCTTGGAGCAAGAAACAAGCAAGGTGGTTAAAATGAAAACGCCCTTATAAAATATTTCTTGTCAACGGGGCCTGCTCTCCTTACATTTACACAACTTAATAATTCTTCATTCCAGATTAATGATGTGTGTCCTGTTAGCGATTTGGTACTTTACACGACTTAATGGGAATCACCCCAGAGTTATGTGGACCAGATGCCGTCAAGACTACACCCTTAGTTCCCGAAAATGAGGGGAATTTTTAGTTGGACCCCACTTAGGAGAGCATTTCCCTATGACTAAAATATGATAAAAGAGGTTCATATTTGAGCAACAAATAATTCTACAAGTTAGTTTGTGGCATCCTAATTGTTCACCATCTATTCCTACATGATGCGGGTATCAGTACATAAAATAGGATAGTATCGGCTACCCTTGACAAGATCTAATCCTTTTGATATACCAAAAGGTAATGTATCAAGGGGTGTGGTTTCGCTACTCATTACTCATGACTACACATGAGGTTAGACAACTAGCCACGTCGGTGGATGAATCCGTTCATTGAGTGTGTTTATATGTGTAGCGTACAAAGTGGTCACCAATTGATCTCAGAATGCCATAATGCACACGATTTCATTTTGAGCGCTCTTGCAAAAAAATTGGCTATCATCTAATCTCAGAATACCTATAATGCGCACAGAACTCCCAGAGAGTACTAACAAGATAAGGAGTTCTCTCATTTTATGATCTCACTTCAAGCACGATGCATGATGCAATTAGTACACAAGCATGGATTAGCCAAGCATGCTTTTATACAAATGATTGTAATGGGAGAATGTTTTTGCATTTATTAGTAGCATTTAATGTTGAAAGTTTGACATTAGTCCCTATGGAGTCACGTCGTGGATTTTTGGGATCCATCAACACTCTTTTCTTTTGAGTGCATCTGCGAGCCCCGCACCACCACAACCCAACTTGGGGACACGTGGGGGGTCTATTTTGAGGCTCTTCGCCTTAGGTATTTCTAAGAGGGGGTATAAAATGATTGACAACTATTAGAGACTAGGAAACATGAATTTGGAGTCGCCACCTAAGATTAGGGTCTATTTTGAGGCTCTTCCCTCTGCTCGTCTTCAATAGACTTAGCAATTTGTACCACCTCAGCGTAAGTCTGGAGCTGGTGTGCAACTAACATAGTTCCGATGCCAGACCTCAAACCCTTCTCAAATTTCTTGGCTTTAGCATTATCGCTCTTCATATGTTCTAGGGCAAAATAATATAGAGCTTCAAATTGCCATTGATACTCCAAACTGACTTGGGCCCTTGAACCAATGCCATAAATTCTGACTATTTTCTGTCTCTCACATTGATAGGGAAATAATTCCCATAAAACACTTCTACAAATTGATCCCAAGTGGGATGTGGACGTGTGGCTAACAGTATAGGCCTGGTGGGCTTCCACCAATCATGAGCTTCATTTTGTAGTTGATAGGTAGCACACATAATCTTCTGTTCGTCATTGTAACCTAACATCGCCAATGCCTTTTCAACTCCCTCTACCCATTTAGAAGGTGCCAATAGGTCATGACTCACACTATTGAAGTATGGAGGCCTATATTTTTGGAATTTCTCCATCAATTTACTGGTGTCAGTCCACACTTGCACTACTGGAGGGGTTTCAAATGTCTGTTGTCCTATATGAGTACCTATGGCTGGCACTACTTGAGTTGCTTGCTCACTGGTGTTCTGTACTGTAACTGGGGCTCTGGAAGCAAACTGAGAAGTAAGCACTGTAGGAACTGGAGGTGGTGGTGCCATGAATGCAGGATTAGCTGGAGTTTCCCTGGCATGTAGAGCTGCAATCACTTCCTCAATCACCCTATTTTGTTGTTATTGTTGTTGCTGCTATTGTTGTGTACTTTGTTGTATTGTCTATTGCAACCCTTCTTGAATGCCCTGGACTATATTAGTCACTATAGCTGCCACATCCTGTGCTGTAAATACTGGTGGTGCAGAAGGTGGCACAGGTGCTGCTGCTGTTGCTTCTGCAGCTGCAGGAGTATATATAGGAACTGGTATATTTGTCCCTGAAACCTGAAATTAATCTATGTTTTTCAAGCCATCTATTTTCTACTGAAACTTGAAATTAATCCCTGCTATTTTACTTTATTAGTTGACTGATTTCAGAGAACTATGCGGGTTGCTTATTATGCTTAGTGTCTTGATTGATTTGTGCTAAACCTAACACATATTTGCAGCCATATTCCTTTCTCCATACCCCCATTTGACGCTTGGGTAGTTTAAGTGTTTTTCATGCTTAGATTATTATTGACCAATGCTGCCCTATTAATTAGTCTATTATCTATGTTAAATCTGTACTTTGCTGAGCAACTTTGAACCCAACCCAATCCAAGACCTATTGAGTATTCCTTACTCTATTGGATTGACCCCTTGTAAGAAACCTAGTTTCCTAGGCACCCTACCTACATCATCTTGGTATCAGAGCATGGTTTTGTCTAGGTTTAGGGTAATTAGGTACTGTTGTCCCTTGTTTACATGTCTTACCTTTTGAGGTCTAGTCTCCGTCACCACCTGTCCGTAGTCGAGTCTGAGCTGAGAGAGCGATACCATAGATTAGAGGACACCCTTTTCTTTCTTAAGTTGGAGGGACCAAATAGCATTGGACGCTATTCCCTCCAAAAGCATATACTTGAGAGGGAGATTTCTGACCTCAAGATTGAGAGGGCTAACTACCTATCTCAATTGGCTCAATTGGAGACTCTGAGTAGACCTTGAGTCTTTGGTGGCAACCGTACCATTGGCTGCCCATCTCCTTATGTCCACTCGTAGTGGTAGAGTATACCAGGATATGTCTGACCTCCTAGCACCTCCACCCAATCTGAGCAACTGGCTGAATTCATGAAAGCCGTCTAAACCATACAGAAAACACAAGCTGCCCATCTCCAAGCCCTTACCGATAAGTTGGCTGCCTTCGAGACAAGTGCCCAAAACCGTAATAGATGGCAAGGCTGTAACACAACTGGCACTGAACCTAGGGGCAGGGGCCCTAACCCTGAGGAAGTAAACGAAAATAACCAAACTAATGGTTATGACCAGATAGGGGATAACTTCCAAGGCCTAAGGCGTGATAGGGATCAGGGTAGGGGTCGAGGCCCACCGTTAAGACGCCAAACCCAATATGGAGATGATGAGGGTTATGAGCTGATAGGGGCTTTGATGTCAGACGGATGATTAAGGTCGATGACCCTACCTACGATGGTCAGATTGATGCTAGGATCCTTCTGGATTGGATCAAGCAGATGGATAGGTACTTCGATTTCTACGATATGCCAGAGGAAGTCCGCTATCGATTTGCTAAGTTCAAGCTTATTGGAGCTGCCCAGGACTTCTGGACAGACCTAGAGTACCAGGAGGACCACCTAGGACTTGAACCAATCACCACCTGGGTAGAAATGCAAGAGCGGCTCAAGAGGATTTTTTTGCCTATCACTTATAGACTCCAGTTGTTGAATGAAATAAATACCCTGAAGCAAGGGAAGTTGACTGTGACCGAATACATGAGCAAGTTCAATAAATTGAAAATTAGAAGCCGTATTCAGGAGGATGTTGAGCAGACACTATCCAGATTCCTTACCGGGCTCAACTCTGAAATTCAGCCTCGTATGGCACCCCACCTAGTGCGAGACATTCCACAGGCCTTCAGGATAGCCCTTGAGGTGGAATCCTCTATGAGGACTTATTCTCAAAGGAAGAACTTCCAAGCTGGGGAGTCCCAATTTAAAAAACCACCCCAAGGCTCAACTGGATTTCCAAAACCCCCTGCTGCACCACAGCGTCAATTTGACAACAAGGGTAAAGGAATTTTGGGAGAAGCACCCAAGAGTAGTGGGCAACAATAGTGCTTCAAGTGTCATGGGTTTGGTCACTTCTCCAGAGAGTGTCCCAATAGGAATCTTTATGTAGGAGAGCAGACCCCTGAAGAAAGTGACCAAGAGGGTTTTCAGGACCATGAGTATGAGGACCATAGGCCAGATGAGACCATATCTGATGAGGACACCGAGGAGGCCGGTGACCTCAAGCTTGGCATTGTGCGTTGCATGGTCTCACAACCTAAGAGTAGTGATGATTGGCGACGAACTAATATTTTCATCACTTACACATGTCATCAGGGCAAAAATTGCCGCATCGCCATAGACAGTGGGAGTTGCATGAATGTGGTCGTCAAGAGCACTGTTGTTCGAATGGGCCTCAAACCTGAACCCCACCCCAAGCCTTACAAGGTTGCCTGGGTTGATCAGTCCACCATTCCCATTAATCTGAGGTGTTTAGTTCCCCTACACTTTACAGGATATGAGGATCGAGTGTGGTGTGATGTCCTAGAGATGGATGTTGCCCACATCATTCTAAGTAGACCCTGGTTATATGACCGGGATGTCACCAATTACGGGAAGTCTAACACCTGTCTTTGAGTTCAAAGGGAAGAAGATTAGACTGACCCCCAGTGCCCCTAGGGAAGTTAGGGTTCCAAAACACAAGGGAAGTACATCCAAACACACCCCCACCAAAACACTCAAAATTTTAAATCAACAACAATTTGAAGGAGAGTGTCACGAGTCAGGGGTGACTTATGCTCTAGTTGCCGTACAGAGTAATACCGATAGGTCACACTTATTCACTGAGGCTCCTAGAGAATTGCAACCCTTATTGAGGAAATTCGAGAGGTTATTCCCTGAGGAACTACTTGATGAGTTATCGCCTATGCGTGCCATCCAACATGCTATTGACTTAGTTCTAGGATCCTCTCTCCCGAACTTACCCCATTGCCGAATGAATCCCAAAGAACACGCCGAACTCAAACGGCAAGTGGATGAACTGTTGCAGAAGGGATTCATTAGGGAAAGCCTTAGCCCGTGTGTTGTACCTGCCTTGCTCACGCTAAAGAAAGATGGCACCTGGTGTATGTGTGTTGATAGTAGGGCCATCAATAATATCACCATCAAGTATAGGTTCCCTATCCCTAGGCTTGATGACATGTTGGATATGATGGCCAACTCTTCGATCTTTTCGAAGACTGATCTCAAGAGCTGGTACCACCAGATTAGGGTTAGGCCTAGAGATGAGTGGAAGATAGCCTTCAAGACGAAGGATGGCCTCTTTGAGTGATTAGTCATGCCTTTTGGCTTATCAAATGCAGCTAGCACCTTCATGAGGATAATGAATCAAGTGCTTCAACCATTCATTGGCAAGTTCCTTATGGTTTACTTTGATGACATCCTCATTTATAGTAAGATCCCGTCTTCCCACTTGGATCACTTACAGAAGGTTTTTCATATGCTCTTACAAGAGAAACTCTATGTCAACCTCAAGAAGTGCACCTTCATGAGTGATCAAGTCATCTTCCTGGGATTTGTTGTTTCAGCTCAGAGAGTATCTGCTAACCCTGACAAAGTGAGAGCAATTGTAGAGTGGCCTGAGCCAACTAACATTCATGAGGTACCAAGCTTTCATGGTTGAGCCACTTTCTACAGAAGATTCATCTACCGGTTTAGTTCCATTATGCCTCCTATCACTGATTGCATGAAAAATAAGGAGTTTTAATGGACTAAGAGTGCTACGAAGGCTTTTAATGAGATTAAAAAGCTTATGACTGAAGCTCCAGTCCTGTGCCTCCCAGATTTCTCTGAGGTCTTTGAAGTGAATTGTGATGCATCTGGTATTGGGATAGGTGGTGTCCTAGGACAAGAGGGCCACCCTATTGCCTATTTTAGTGAGAAGCTTAATGAAGCTAGGCAACGATATTTCACATGCGACAAGGAATTCTATGCTGTTGTCTAGTCATTGCTATTGGCGACATTACCTTTTACCATAAGAATTCGTGCTATTCTCTGACCACCAAGCTCTGAGATACCTGAGTGCCCAAAAAAAACTTAACCAGAGGCATGCCAAGTGGGTTGAGTTTCTCCAAGAGTACACTTTTGTACTCAAGCACAGACCTGGTGTCGAGAATACTGCTGCAGATGCACTGAGCCAGGTGAACATGTTCCTCATTTGCACCAATGCTAGGAGTCGAGCTAGTGTGCTACTCCAGTCAATGAGTGTAGAGGTTGTAGGGTTCGAGCGAGTAAAGGACCAATACCCCACCTGTCTTGATTTTAGTGAGCCGTTCACTTCCTTGAATGAAGGCAACCCAGTCAACCGCTCGGACTACCTACTTAGGGAGGGCTTTCTTTTTAAAGGAAGCAAGTTGTCATTCCTAGGACTTCACTCCAAGATTTTCTGATCTGGGAATTGTATGCTGGGGGAGTCGCTGGCCACTTTGGTCGCGATAAGACCATCACCCTTGTTGAGGACCGATTCTTTTGGCCAGGACTGAAGAGGGATGTTGCTAGAGTTGTGAGTCAGTGCAGGACTTGCCAGACCGCCAAACAACAGAAGAAAAACACGGGTTTGTACACTCCCCTACTCGTTTCCCATTCCCCTTGACAGGACCTTAGCATGGACTTCATGCTTGGTCTACCAAGAACTTCGAGAGGACATGATTCTATTTATGTGGTTGTGGACCGCTTCTTGAAGATGGCTCATTTCATCCCATGCTCTAAGACCTTCGATGCATCCATAGTAGCCAAACTTTTCTTTAATGAGGTTGTCAAGTACCATGGGTTACCCCTCACCATAGTATCTGATAGGGATGTTAAGTTCACTAGTCATTTTTGGAAGACCCTATGGCAGATGATGGGCACGAAGCTCCGTTTCTCCTCCGCTTTCCACCCTCAGACCGATGCCCAGACTGAGGTTGTCAATAGGAGCTTAGGGAATTTATTGCGTTGCCTCATAGGAGAACACCTTACCAGTTGGGATCGAGTCCTTAGCCAGGCTGAGTTTGCATATAATAGTTCTAAGAACCATACCACTGGTTTGTCCCCCTTTGATATCTGTTTAGGATACCAACCCCGGGCACCCATAGACCTTATCCCAATTGTGTCTAGTTCCAGGACCTCCTAGTCAGCCGAATCTTTTGCTCAGCATATACATGATTTGCATGCAGGTATAAGAAGACAAATAGCACTGAGCAATGAGCAATACAAATCGAAGGCAGATGTGCACAGAAGGCTACAAGAATTTCAAGAGGGCGATATGGTGATGGTAAGAATCAAGCCACAACATTTTGTTAGGGGAAAAGTGAGCAAGCTACATGCTCGTAGCCCAGGTCCATTCAAGGTACTCAAGAGGATGGGTGCCAATGCGTATGTTCTTGATCTACCAACTAGCATGGAGATCAGTAATATTTTCAATGTTGAAGACCTAGTCCCATACCATGGTACTTCTACCTTTACCCCTTTCTATCCTGATGACCTTGAAGACTTCCCCTTCAACATTGATGAGACTTCTGAGCCAAGCCAACCACTTTCTCCCACCTCATTACCACCTGTGCCTAAGGTCACGAGAAGAACTAAGTTGAGGAAATCCTTGATGAGAGGATTGTGTCCACACACACTGGACGTTCTAGAGAGTTCTTGGTCAAGTGGCGTGAACGTCCAAAAATTGACAACACCTGGATCACAATGTAAGAAGTCCAACAACTCAACCCAGACCTACTTGAGTATTACATGAGCTTTAATTCACTGGAGGTGAATTCTTCCAAGCCGGGAAGAGTTGATGGGGACATCAAGATGTACAACCGAAGGAAGAAGAAGACCCAACCTTCTTTGTGGTTAGAGGATTAGAAGGAAGAAGGAGAAAAAAAAAAAGGAAGGCTCGATCCAGCCTTCCCAGCGCTGGATCGAGTTCTCTCCTTCCTTTCTTTGCCAAGATTGTGTGGCCCCCACCAAATCTGAGATGTTAGTAGTTTTAATTCTTAGAATTTTGTTAAGATTGTGTGGCCCCCACCAAATCTGATATGTTAGTAGTTTTATTTCCTGGGATTTTGTTTATTTAGGTCATTGAGTTAAGTAGGAAACTAAATAACACTCCTATTTGTTTTTTTTAGGAAAATTTTTTATTTTTGAGATTATGTCCCTAGATTAGCCTTTTCTTTTTTAGTAATTATCATATTATTTATGTAAGGCCATTGGCCATAATGAAGATTATTGAATGAAGAAATTTGAAGCTCCCAACCCCCCCCCCACGATTCATCCTTCTTGCTGCCCTCTCCCTCTTCTCGTTTCTAATCTCGCCCCTCCCCTTTTTTTTTTTTCTCGCTAACCTCTCTGCTCATCTCTCTCTTTCACTGCCACTGTTCCTTTCTGTTGCTTCTGCCCTGCTGCAGCCATTGTTCACAGTAACTGAAGGTCTCCTCCATCGAATAGACCCCACTTGGGTTGTTGCTGGTCTCCTCATCACTGACTGGGCTGCTGCTGAACACTACACCATTGAGCTGGACTTTTCTCCTTCGCAAAATAAGATGGACTGCACCTTTGTTTTGGAGGACTTCGGCTTCTCCATTTCTTCTCAGATCAGGATAGCAAAAAGGTAAGTAAAACCCCCATGCTCCACATCCATTGACTACCTATTATCCGCATTATCTCCCCCACTAAAGCCGGAAATTAATCTCTGTTTTTCAAACCATCTATTTTCTGCTGAGACCTGAAATTAATCCCTGCTGTTTTACCTTATTAGTTGACTGATTTCAGAGAACTGCGCGGGTTGCTTATTATGCTTAGTGTCTTGATTGATTTGTGCTAAACCTAACACATATTTGCTGCCATGTTCCTTTCCCCATACCACCCATTTGACGCTTGGGTAGTTTAAGTGTTTTTCATGCTTAGATTATTATTGACCAATGCTGCCCTGTTAATTAGTCTATTATCTTGCATGTTAAATCTGTACTTTGCTGAGCAACTTTGAACCCAACCCAATCCAAGACCTATTGAGTATTCCTTACTCTATTGGATTGACCCCTTGTAGGAAACCTAGTTTCCTGGGCACCCTACCTACATCACTACAACATGGAGTACTTCCAGTTGGGATTGCGGTCTGCCTTTTATAAGCTATGATTTTAGTTGGGACTATCAGCATAGGCCTAAAGTTTGATTCACTCAATCTGATTATCCGTCTACTTTAGAATTCTATTTGTCTGATGGCCATGCTGAAGGTGGAAAAAAGATTTGAAGAGTTCTTTGTATGCACTCATTCTTTTCATTCTTATAATATAAATTTTTCATCTTATAGAAAAAAACAAAAAAAAAAAAAAAAGTTTTTTGTTTTATAACCCAAGGGATTTAAATGGAAAGTAAAATGAATTTTTATAATCAAATATAGAATGATTTGACGTTATTAATATAATCATTTGTGGAAATGATTACAGAAGTTTCTTTTTTAGGTTTGAAAATTTCATTTCCCTTCCCTTTCATTTCCCTTGCAATTAAAACGTAGCCAGAAGGCAATGGAGGTTACCATCCTAAGTCGACTTCTAGGTTGTAAATAATGACTTCTAACCTACTACTACACTGCAAAATTTGGCATATCTTATGCTTTTTTTTTTTTTTTGGGTTTCAGAGGAAAGCAAGCTCAGACAAACAAACCTCTCCAAAAGAACGGTCTCAGAAAGCTCCCAAAATCAGTGATTCTTTCACATGAATGAATGAACCCAACTCAGTTGACTATGAGCTGGACAATTCTATTAAGAATACTGAGTTGCAACAGCAGAAGCCCAAGAGGCCAAAGAGACCAAAGAGGAGCATAAATGAAAACATTGAACCAGCATGTAAACACAATGTATACCAAATGTTGTAGGTTGCTAAAAGGTGAGAACCCTTGTATAAAGGGATGTGCCTCCGGGGTAGACTAATAATACAAAGCTTTCTTAAGATGATATTAGTAATTCTTTCTCTTTAACACATTATTTACTAGATACCCAAAAAACATACACAATAGTTACTTTTTCATATTTTCTCTAGTAGAGCCATATCCTCCATGACAAGTGCGTTGTGCAGAGTAGTCTCAGTTGAGTTTGAAACCAAAAAGACAGAGAAACCCCATGAAAATTTTAATACAGAGTAGTATGGCATGAAAGGAGTAGGAAGGTATATCTCTCCTCTGCTGCTTCTAACACTGCTTGTGAGGTTAGACATAGTTATTGTTTGCCAAAATATATGAGGTTTATGTAAGCTTTGCTCCATTTGATCAGGCTCCTTAATCAGCTCGAACCGCCTATTATTACACTTGACATAGGAGGTATCTAGACGGAACCAGTGTTTGGTTCCAACTTGCTCTTTCTGTTATCAATGAGTTCAGTTTTGAATTGTTCATGGGAGTTTGCTGTTTGGTTGCTATGGCCGATCCAAACCATCAATATTGCAATCCTAGAAAGGAGAAACCCACAAAATCATTCAAAAGGATATGTGATTTGTGACCAATGAGGGGACCCACATGGGTATCAACAAGGATGGACTTTCGCATTTCACAAAGGTGGGCGTCATTTCAACCCTTCTATATCTGGAAGTAGGCACTACGCTACTATGGAGCATTATTTTTCCCTAGAATTATATAGTATTATCCCAACTTCTATTTTCTTTTTTTTTTTGGGTGAGGGCGGGGCTGTGTGGGGTTGGGAAATTCAACTAGAGAAAATCAAGATAGAACTGAATTCTTGGGTGCATAATCTTTTTGTTGGAAGATTACATCTTGTTAAGGATTTGGGTTTATGTTAGATGGGTTTAAATGAGTTCAAAGCTTTGGATACCTCATCCAACCCAAGCTCAAGAGAAACGACCTTGGGTTTTCAACACAGTTTGGCAAAAACCCGAGCAATTTTAACTTTACTTAGGCCAATCTTACTTACTTAGTTGTCTGGCCCATAAGTAGGGCTGTCAATAGGTTATAACTTGGCAATCTGAGCCCAGACTGTTTAAGTTTTTTATTTTTTATTTTGATAAATATATAGCCTGCTCCAGCTAACCCAATTAATAGAGATCAAATCCAATTAAGGGTGACACTATTAAGGATCAAAGATCCAATTCATTAATGCATTTTTTTTTTTGTTATGATATTTATATAATACTAGCTAGAGTGTGGCCTTCTTGGCCCCCATCCCGGCCTTTCTGTAGGTCCTTTCTTGATTCCTCCGTGGACACTTGTATGGTCCTAATAGACCCTTGAAAAGGAAAATCTATGACAGAGACTTCTATTTTTTGTGATTTTCTCCTTATAAACTAAGATAAGATTGGCCATGACCAAATTTATACTCATAAAATTAGAATAATCAAATAGAACAACTTGACTCGTTGCCTGTTGGGAATGCCTTGATGCAAAATCTTGCAACGATGTGGGGACTATGATTGTGATTGTGATTATTTTTCTCCGATCGAAGTTGGGTCTCGTTCAAATGGGGACCCTCATTCTTGGCTTCGTCCTACATATCTTCCTGTAATTGGTTTACAAACGGGTCAGGCCCTTGGAAGTGGGTGGAGAGGCAGGGGTGGAGGGATGGAGGTGGGGCAGGGGATGGTGGTGGGCTGGTGGGGATGCTGCAAGAGGGGGCTAAGAGAGAGGAGTAGGAATGGGGCTGGAAACCCAACTTGCCCAATTTCTAACACTTCGTGTGGAAAATAAACCCATGTGAGTCTCTTTTGGTCTCTTTAAAGGACCTCATGAAGAGACATGGAAAAAACAAAATCTATAGGACTTGCAAAAACAAGACATTAGATCTGTAAAAGAGTGCTCCATTGGAGAGCATTGTTTCAAAAAATGGATCAGAATCGTGAAATTGCCTGGATTGGATCCATATTAGTAGAGACCATGGTTCTAAAACTAGGATCGATTAGTATCGATCAGATTGGAATGATATTGGTTTTGATCCATCCCCGATTCTGACCTCGTCGATCCAGATACACATGTATGATCCAAAGGTAAAAGTGTAGAAAATTTTGATTTAAAAAAAAGGGTAGATTTGTCCGATATGGTCCGATCCATGCCAAAACAGATCGGTATCCAAATGGTATCGGCCTTTACCAATCCCATGACCGTTCCATAGTTTTAGTACCATGGTTGAGACTAATCTTGAGTCTTAATTGTTCCGATACCAATCCACTGGTACAACCCAAGGTAAAAAGATAATAAAACTTTTTTTTTTAAAGAAAATAGGGGTAAATCTAGGTGTGTCAAATGGTGTGATTTTAGTTATTTAGTCCAGTTTTGATTTGATTTACATTTTGATAAAGTGAAACCAAAACTGCACTAAATAGGAGTAAGCTGAAATCAAAATCATTTTTATCCGATTTTGGTTGTACCGGTTTCTAATCGTTTTTTGTTAGAAAACAGTTTGCAAATTCGATATGTAATGTATTACAATTAGTTCACATATAAAGATGAGGGAAAGGGTGGGAGTAGGAAGTACGAAGTAGGAAATAGGGAGATGGAAGAGGAAGAAACAACAGAAGATTTACCTCCATGGGACTGGAAGAGTTGAAGTTGAAGTTGAAGTTGAAGTAGAAGTTGAAAGTTGAAGTTAGGGACTTGCAATGAGAAGGCGATTGTATTTGTAAAGACAAAAATTAAATATGTTACTCTGTAATTTGTATCCCATCAAAAGACAAATAATCAAATATAGAAGTAACCCTTATTTTTGGTAAAGACTTACCAGAATAGTGAAACACATTAATACGGTAACACCATTGGTGTGGTTAATCATCGGTTTTATGGTTCTAACTCGATTTGAATTGAGAAAATTACCTACAAAACCAGAATCGGATTGTTTTCGATCATAAACAGTCGAATCTGGTTTCGATAAATTGTTTCAATTATATTTTGGCACCGAGCATCCGAATCAACATCAGTTTAGATCGATCCCAAGTTTTAAAACCTTGTTGGAGATTGCTTAGGACTTGGTCAATGGTCTATGTGGATCAAGTTCCCCCAGTGCATCTAGAAAAGGCACCTCTATTACTCTCATGATATACATTTTCTAGTTTTCCAAGAAGTGTATGGCCCTCTTGGGTCTCCATCCTAGCCCCTCTCTTGGTTCTTCCTTGATTCTTCCATGGGTGTCTTGTATGGCCCCTAATAGGCGGAACCTTGAAAAAGAAAAACTGTAAAATATTGGCCCTTTTGTGTGTGTGTGTGTGTGATTTTCTCCATATAAACTAACTTAAGTTTGGCCATGACCAAATTTATACTTCAAAAATTAAAACATCAAATAGAATAGCAGCTTGACCCATTGCCTATTGGGAATGCCTTGTTGCAAATCTTGAGTTATGTGGGGACTATGATTGAGACTGTGACTCTTTTTCTCTGGTCGAGGTTGGATCTTTGTTCTAATTGAAAACTTCCTTGTTTAGCTTTGCACTCGTCTCCTTATACCCCATCTACACGTCTTCCTGTACTCGAGTTACACTTCCTTGTGGAAAAACAAACCCATGTGGGGTTCCTTTTGGGTTCATTGAAATTTCCTCCTGTGGAAAAACAAACCCTTGTGAGTCCATTTTTGGACTTGACAAAACAAGGCATCATCAATCTATAAATTAGCAAAATCATTTAAAAAATTTTTTTTTTTGGTAAGGAATAAATTAGCAATCATACAAAAGGTATGATCACTTCATAACAACAAATAACAATGCACAGTAACCCATTGTGTGGACACACACCAGCGCACAGGTCAATGGGAGGTTGTGTTGAGGAATCGGGTTGGAGCAACATAGTCTTTTCGTATTCATTTGTGTCTAGGCGTAGAGCCACGTAAGCGGGTTGGATTAAGTTTCCATTAGCCCCACTATATATTCTTTCCAGTTTTCCAAGAAAGGTGTGGTACTCTTAGGTCTTCATCCCCCTTCATTGGGTCTTTCTTTGATTCTTCCTTGGGTCTCTTGTATGGCCCCTAATAGACAGGCCCTTGGGAAAAAAACAAAAAAAAAATCTGTACAAGATCAACCTTTTTTCTATAACAAATTTATAGATCAACCTTTTATCTATAACAAATTTATACTTCAAAATTTAGAATAATCAAATAGAACAGCTTGACCCACTGCCCGTTGGGAATGTCTTGCTGCAAATCTTACGGCAATGTGAGGACTATGATAGTGATTGTGATTCTTCATCTTTGGTCGAAGTCGGTCTTCACTCTATTTGGAACCCTCATTCTTGGCTTCGTCCTCGTCTCCTTATACCCCATTTACACGTCTTTTTGTAATTGATTTAAAACGGGTCAGGCCCTTTGGAGGCAGGTGGAGGAATGGAGGTGGGGTAGGGGATGGTGATGGTTGGAGTGGAGGAGAAGGCGTGGGGCTGGAGACCCAACTTACCAAATTGCCATGACTCCTTATGGAAAGCAAACCCATGTGAGTCTCTTTTGGTCTCTTTAGCTGACCTGGTGAAGAGACTTGAAAAAAAAAAAAAATCCATTGGACTTGAGAAAATAAGACATCCGACCATCTACAAAAATTAGCAATTGAACAAAATAAATCCTTTTTTATTTTTAAATTGAAATGGAGAAATCAAAATAGGTTCGAATTCTTGGTTGCATTTTAACGTGAAATTTGAAGGAGAAAGAAGTTTAATTTAATATTAGAAATTATGGAGCTCTAGGCTGATATCTTGACTAATGATTACGTGGTTGGATCAATTTTGTTGGATGGTGTCAACTTAATGGAGTAACTAGACAAATGCATAGAGAAAAAGTGACCTCTGCCATATTTTTGACTTGGATCAAATTTCGATTCTAGTTCTCTTAAATGGTTTTAGTTATGTTTTGACCCCGAGCTATCCAAATCAGTATCGATCGAGATTGATCCCAAGTTTTAAACCATGTTGGAGATTGTTCGAGGACTTGGTCATTAACTCAGTGGATCAAGGCCCTCTAGTACATATAGAAAAGGAGCCTCTATTAACTCCACTATATACTTACAATGTAAACAGAAATGAGAGAGAGAGATAAGAGGGGAACACCGACACCTTCTTGTTTCAAATTTCCAAAAAGTGAATTGCTTTCCTTTGGAAAAACAAACCGTGTGGGTCTATCTCAAATTTATTTATTTATTTTTGTGTACAAAAATCAAATGTCGAAAAATTGATACATTATTTCACTTCTCTGATTTCTAAGGGTCCGTTTGATAACGGTTTGTTTCAGCTGTTTCTGTGGTTTTCTGTTTAAAAAAAGGAGAAACGGGAACAAAAGCGTTTGGTTTCACCTATTTCTAGGAACAGAAATAGATTTTTTTTTTTTTTTGATTTATGGTTCAAGAACCAGTTTTGACGAAACGACCCAGACATGTTTCGTCGTTTCCAGAAACAATTTCCACTTCAAAAAACCCACCTACCCCCGATAAAAAATTGACCTTCCTCTTTCGAAAGAGGAAAGCACAAAAGAGACCCGTGTCCGCCTATACTCCTCCTCCCACCTCCGACTGCATCCACAAACTGACACCGCTGTCCGTATTTGCAGAGATTCTTCGTGGGATTCCGCTCTCGTGAAGGCACAAGACGATCTGTCTTCTCAAGTTGTAGAGATTCTTCATACGTTCGCGCTTTCGTGAAGGTGTACCGCTGCAAGAGGAAAGGCAGAGACGCAGCTTTAAAATAGGACTTCGGAAGACTTGATATACCTCCGATTGTTCAAGATCGTTGCATTGTGCGACTGGATTTTCTTGAGAAGCATTTCAGCCGTTGGTGCCCTAGGTATGTTATGGTTTTGTTAACTATTGATTCCCTACCCTGGTAACTGAAGGAAGATGGCAGGCCTCTCTACTGGGGTTCTAAAGTCTCTCCCTGAGTTAGGGTTTACATGGTCTACCCTTCCAGTAGAGGTAGATGGTAGTTCATCTCTCTCTCTCTCTCTCTAACATAGTTCTTTACCCATTTACAGTTTGAGGATTCAATTTCGCTGGTCTCTTCTACCATCGATTGTTCAACCTAACTCCGTTGTGTGACTGGAATTAGTGGGAAGCCTTTCAAGATCGCTGGATACCCTATACGTTTTTAGAAACAATGTTTATCAAAGACCTTCAAATCCGTTTCTATTCCTAGAAACGGAAATTTCTGTTTCTATCGTTTCTTGAAACGTTATCAAACGATGCCAAGCCTTGATCTTTCCATTGATGAATTAGTTGTAATGAGTGATATCTTGTTGTCGATAGGACTTTCAGAAAACAAGATATCGATCACCTCTCCATAAAAGAGGATTCACAGTGAGAAATGACATGAAACCGATCCCCTTTTTAACTCTGCAACCAAAATTTTAACAGTTTTTGTTCTTGTAAAGCATTCAAATCTTCCCATCATCATCATTTCATCTGACCCAATCAAAAGAGGATTCACAGTGAGAGAGAGTCAGAGACCCAACAGCCCAACACTTCCACACTTTTTCTTCACGCAACAAATTAAAGAGTTGAATTGTCTTCTATGCGTGTGGAAAAAACAAATCAAGATGACTTCGTGCGTCAAGAACCTTATTTTATTTTATTTTTTAATTGAAATTCAAAAAAACAAGATATCACCTGGCCTCTCTATAAATTAGCAATCAAGATGACAACATAATGGTATGAATGTACGTATGATTGATTCACTGGACTTGAATTCTCCCATGGCTTACTACTCCACCCGTTCTTGTTCTTCTCGCACTTCTCCAATTCCATTAATGTTATTGTATCCTTGCCTCATCATCTTATTCCTCACTTCCTCTGCGTTTGGTAATGGATTAGGGTTCTCTTCCTCTCAGTTGTCAACTGAAGCAGAGGCTCTCCTCAAATGGAAAGCCACTCTCCACAACTACTCTCTTCCTGCTGCTCCGTTCTTGGAAACTTACATCATCATCCTCAGCACCAATCCCCTGCTGCAAGTGGTTTGGTATAACTTGCAACAAAGCCGGAAGCAGCGTGGTTGAGATTAGCCTTCCAGAACTGGAGCTGCAAGGTACGCTTCACAACTTCACCTTCTCTTCTTTTCCTAATCTCCTCAGTCTCAATCTCAGCATGAATGAACTCACAGGAGCCATACCAGATCAAATTGATAGCCTCTCGAAACTCACCCACCTCGATCTCTCCAATAATAATCTTTCGGCGTTCTGCCTCCCTCGAGTAATTTAAGCAGCCTACGCTCTAACGCCTCTATGCCAATGAAATCGGTGGCTCGATTCCTTTAGAAATAGGGAATATGAAAAATCTGATTCTATTATCAATATATTGGAATAAATTCACTGGTATGATCCCCCATGTCCTGGCTAATTTAAACAACCATCGCTTTCTATACTTGCATACCAATGAACTCAGTGGTCCAATACCTTACGTAATGGGAAACCTAGAAAATTTGGTTAAGTTGGGCCTAGCTGCAAACAAACTCATTGGTCCAATTCCTCATTCTCTAGCTAATTTAAGTAGACTAGAGACCCTCTATTTGCATTCAAATCAATTATCTGGTCTAGTGCCTTCTGAAATTGGAGACATGAAAAATCTGATTGATTTGGAGCTATCTTATAACAAACTCAGAGGTCCAATCTCTCATTCTCTGGCTAATTTAACTAGACTAGAGACCCTCTATTTGAATTCAAATCAATTATCTAGTCCAGTGCCTTCTGAAATTGGAGTTATGAAAAATCTTATTGACTTGGACCTAACTCATAACAACCTCAGTGGTCCAATCCCTCATTCTCTGTCTAATTTAACTAGACTGGAGAGGCTCTATTTGTACGAAAATCAATTATCTAGTTCCATACCTCAAGACCATGGTAGCCAAGCATCTATTGTAGAACTCCATTTGTTCGACAATCTCTTATCTGGAAGCTTACCTCAACAAATATGCCAAGGACGATCACTTCAAAATTTGTCAGTTGATAATAATAATCTCATGGGTCCTATTCCAGACTTTAGAAATTGCACAAGTTAAATGAGAGTTAGACTTGAAAACAACCTATTAGTAGGAAATATAACTGTTAGTTTTGGTGTATATCCACATCTTTAGTACATTGATATGAGTCACAACAAACTATATGGAGAGCTATCACCAAATTGGGAAAAATGTAAGAATTTATCAGTTATGAAGATTTCAAGAAATAATATTAGTGGGAAGATACCACTTGAGATTGGTCAGTTAACTCAACTTGGAGAACTTGATCTTTCTTCCAACAAACTTATTGGAGAAATACCAAGGAAACTTGGTAACTTATCTACATTGCTCCTTTTGCATTTACATGACAACCAGATTTTGGGGCATGTACCAGTTGAAATCAGCAAATTAATCAATTTGGACCATCTAGATCTCTCGGCAAACTGCTTGAATGGATCAATCCGACACAACTTGGTCAATGCTCCAAATTGTTGTCATTGAATTTGAGCTGGAATTCATTGAATCAAAGCATTCCATCTCAAATTGGTGATCTTGTATCCCTACAAGTTCAAATGGACCTTATAACTCAATCAGTGGACCGATACCACCAGAGCTTGCAAAGTTGGTGATGCTAGAAATTTTGAATAACTCTTTCTCTTGAAGACATGGTAGCTTAGTATCTCTTGATTTCTCCTACAATGAGTTGGTGGGTGTTGTTCCTAACAACAAAGTTTTCAGAAATGCTTCACCACAAGCATTTAGGAACAAATAAAGGGTTATGTGGTGACCTTTAAGGTCTACTTCCTTGCAATCAATCTCATAGAAGCAAGGGATTGAAGAAAAATGGACATAAGGTTGTCATATCCATCATTTCTTCTTTGATAGGAATTGTGTTCCTAGTAATTGCAACTATCGGTGTTTTCTACCTCTTGCGAAATTAACATAAATAAGGCATCAGAATATTGTCAAACTTTATGGATTTTGTTTCCATCCACGATGCATGTTTCTTGTGTATGAGTAAGTGGAAAAAGGAAGCTTAGCACGGATTTTGAGCAATCAAGAAGAGGCTATTGGAACCCCAAGGGGTTAGCGCAGTTGGCTTGGAGGGGACATGAGACTCCGCCTTAGGAAGCGAGGTCTCGTGATCAAAACTTAGCTGCTACATAATTTCTTGGGGCCACCCGCTTGAGGTTTACTAGGGCCCAGAAGCTCTCGGTTCGTATGCGGTGCGGGGGTCATGTACGAGCCCAGGGGGACTTAGTTAGCCTAAAGTCGGATACCCCTCCTGTCTACCAAAAAAAAAAAAAAGAGGCTACTGGATTGGATTGGATGAAAAGAGTATAGTAATTAAAAGTGTGGCCAATGCTTTGTCTTGCTTGCTTAACGATTGTATTCCGCCTATAATTCATTGAGATATTTGAAGAAAAAATATATTGCTGGACTTGGAACTTGAGGCTAAGGTATCTGATTTTGGAATTGCAAGACTATTAAATCCAGACTCATCTAATTGGACTTCACTTAAAGGAACTCATGGATATATTGCTCCAAGTATGTAAATTTGTCCCTGCTATATACTAGGTTTTTATTGTTTTTTAATATTTATTTATGTTCACATCAGTATTTAAGATCTAGGATTTTTTTGTTGAATTGGGCCATTGAATTGTATTTGTTATATATGTATAAAGTGTTTATATCTCATCGTCCAAAAGTAGTGAACTATTATATTTTATGAAAAAATATCTTATTCAAACTTTTGAAAGATTTAATATGCATTCATCAAAACTTTGATAAAAAAATTGTTTTAGTACACAATGTTTCCATGTCCAATTGTTATGATATATATTTTTTTTACACTTAAGCTAATGCATTTATAAGTTAGGATGAGTAAAATATTTTATTTAATTGAGATATTAAATAAAGAAACTAAAGAATATTGTAAATTTCTTATATCCCCTTGAATGTCTTCCGTAAGTTACCTTATTAACTTGTGATAAATTATTTGCTTTTTCCAAATTATTATATAGAAAATAGGTATCCCCAGCACTATCGCCCTTTCCTATTGAATTAGAAACAAGTTGTTATAACTACAATTCTTTTTGAATGCCCAAAGTTCTAGGCCAACCCTACAGAATTTTATTAATCAAGACAAAGTACATATGGTTGGAGCACTGCATCCTACCCTCATATCTATCCCAAAATAAGGGTAGACCACCTTATATTGAATTTATTTAAAAAAAATTAAAAATACATTTGGTGAGTGTGGTAGAGGGCATATGTTGCCTTATCTGCAGAAATAAAAACAGCCCCTCAGAATTTTTTTTTTTTTTTTTTTTGG
>NW_024868294.1:114679-136730 GCF_013358625.1 Macadamia integrifolia
GGGGGGTGGGGGAGGGTGGATTTATGTAGAATTCTTGGTAATCTCTACTCTTCTTGGTAATTTCAATTTTGAGGATCTCTACCATATTGGCTCAACATGCATTTAATGTTTAGTCTTTAATTTTTACATTAAGCCAAGCTTGCCGAAATTGATATTTATTTTTCACTAAAATTCATTGTATTAAGAAGAAAGAAAATGTACAGGACACTAGCACCACTTTCATACAAAGATAGGCTAAGAAAAAAGAGACCAACCCCACCTTCGGCATTGCCATCAATAGGAGAGGGCCCCCTAAAAAACTTAGCCTAACAAAAAGGAAAAAAAAATTCGGGAATCGAAATCTTGAACGTTGGGAAGCATCCAAGTCTAATTCCATAGAAACCAACCGAGGCCACGCTTCCACTGGATACAATACTTCAAATTTCGCTGATGATTTAGCCAAGAAATCGGCAATCACATTTGCCTCTCGATAGCAGTGCGTCACCTTCCAATTGATTGAATTCATGAAAGGTAAAAGATCCCTCCATCGCTATTGAGCAAATCATGGGACCAAACCTTTAGAAAACAGGATCACCACTACAGAAGGGTTCCATTCAATCCAAAGGCTCTGGAAAGCATGCATCTTAGCCTATTCAAGACCAACAATCACCACCAAGAATTCTGCTTCGAAATTCATTCTGACACCGACATATTCTCTGTAGTTCAAGAGGCTCTCCGCCTTCTCATTTCTAAAAATGCCACCAGCTCCGACTTTTGCTAGATTACCTAGGGAGCATCCATCGGTGTTTAGCTTAATCCATCATGAAAATGGAAGACACCAGCGCACTTCAACAATCTCTCTACGTCTGCATGTAACCTGGGGAATTCCCACTTTCTAGCACATAAAAGGTCAGAGATGGAAAGGGGCTTCCCAAGATGGATGCTGGAAATCATACCAACTTCTCCTTTAATCCTTACAAAAATATGCTTATAATGAAGAGCCACACCATCGTGATATCTAGCGTTCCTCTCCATCCAGACAGCATATGGAATAAGAATAAAGCCACAGAGCCACACCTTTGAAAACGTTATGGACTTTGCTTTTCGTTTCCATTAGGCTAGTAGGTCCGCCATCCTATCAATAGACTGCCACCTGATACCGAATAATTCACAGAAAGAGTTCCATAGGGCCTTGTTATACTCACAATGAATAAACAAATGAGGAATGGATTCTTCTGCTCGATCACACAAACCGCACCTAGAAGGCATCATCACACCCCTTCTGTGCACCTCCTCATCCATCGGTAACCGACTATGAGCGAGCCTCCACCCAAATATAGCTTGCCAAGGGTGTATCTTGGATTTCTATAGAATAGAAAACCAAGGAAATTTCGGGTTTTTCCCCCTTATCTCCTCCCATGCTAAGCTCAAAGAAAAGGCTCCAGAATTTGATAACTTTCAATGACACATATCCTCCATATGTGATATAGAAATTCTTTTAGCCTTCTCAAAGGTATCGACAAGAAAAATTGAAGAAACATTAGGAAAGCACCACTCACCATTTCGAATAAAATCTGCCAGGCGTTGGTTCCTCCCTGTGAACATATCCTGCTCCAAATTAGAAGACTTGGCCAGAGAAGAGCTTTCTAACCATCTATCTGTCCAAAACATGATTTTTTTCTCATTTCCTACCATCCATCTTTCCATGTCTGAAACAAGTTGCCACACCCTCTTCAACCTTGGCCAAATGGAGGAAGACTTGTACCCCTTCCTGAGAGAGCCGTCTTTCTGAACAAATCTTGCTCTGAAAATTTTTCTCATAATAGTATCTTCATGTTTGATCTACTAGGCAAGCTTACTTAAACAAGCTTTATTACGTCTCTCAATTTTCTGATACCCAAGCCTCCCTCGTCCTTGGGCTTACAACTATCCTCCCATTTCACTACAATTTTTTTATGCACCTCCATTTGACCCGACCAGATAAAGTTTCTCATCTACCGCTCTATAGTTTTAATGACGGACTGAGGCCACCAATAAACCACAGAGTTATGGATAGTGATGCTTGAGATTACTGATCGAACCAACTCCATGCGACCAGCCATCGAGAGAAGCTTCCCTTTCCAGGTTGCCAATTTACATTTAATCGTATCCATCAAAGGTAAAATGTGATTTTTCTTCACTCTTCCCTTGAAAATCTCCACACCCAAATACCTTGTAGGAAATTTTGATGCCTAAATTCCCAAAAAATTACTAATAAATTGTTTCCTATGGGGGGTGACCTTCCAAAGAAGGCTTTGCTCTTGTCGAGATTAAAATGTTGGCCAGAGCATTCTTGATACTTCAATAAAAATAAATGCAGATTTTTAATATACTTAACTGATGCATTCACGAAAGTGAAAATGTCATCCACAAATAGTAAATGAGTTGGGGTAGAGGCACCTCTTGGACCCGGCAACTGCTTTATGGATCCTTCCGAAATCATTTTATTTAATCCTCTGCAAAGCACTTCCTCAGCTAAAATAAACAGAATGGGAGATAGCGGATCACCTTGATGAAGACCACAACCCACACCGAAGAACCCCATTGGTCCTCCATTTATTAAAACCAAAATCCTTGAAGATGAGAGAATTTCTTGGATCCAAGAAATCCATTTTTGAGGGAATCCGAACTTCCCTAGAACAACAAAGAGAAATTCCCAAGATAGGGAATCGTAAGCTTTCTGTACATCAATCTTGATACCTATCCCGCCTCCCTTGACAACGGTATACATCAGATTAGCCGACTCAGAAGCAAGGCTAATATTTTCTGATATTATCTTCCCCTTTTGGAAAGCCCCTTGTTCCTCCGAAACCAGCCTGGGAAGGAAGACTACAACCCTATTCGCCATGATCTTCGATAACACCTTGTAGAAGCCAACCTCGAGGAGAATTTCCCTGAGGGAGCTAGCAACCACGCCCTGAAGTCCTCCATCTGCAAACTCGGAATATCGACCTTTTTAATCTGAGCAAAGATTTCATGAAGAAGAGGAGATACTACCTCAGGTAGGTGCCATTCCCCATTTCTGATGAACTCCCCTACCTTTGCTGACATAGAGATGCTTTGATCGCTGTCCAGCGAAAGTTCCATGATGGAGTTTGGACCCCACCATTTATCCTTCCAGAAATTTGCGAGCTGACCGTTCCCTATGATCCAACGCTCCTTACCATCCACAAAGGTCCAAATCTTCCTGATACCTGCAAATATAGAGGAGGTGTTGCATTTTTTGAGAGATCGTCCATCCTTCTTTAGAAACCAAGCACTAAGAAAGGTCAACGCTGATGTCTTCTCAGTTTTAATTCTCCAAATCATTTTGCACAGAATTACTTTATTGGAATCTAGCAGCCTCCTAAGCCCCAGACCTCCCTCATCCTTGGGCTTACACATAGAGTCCCACTTCACCGTGACAGCCTTGACCGTGTCTACATCACCTGTCCAAATAAAATTTCACATCCATTTCTCCATCATCGCCACTAGAGATGCAGGCCACCAGTAAACAGAAAAGCTATGGGTCGGCATTCCCGAAATCACCATTTTGACCAATTCCACCCTGCCCACCATTGAAAGCAATTTCCCTTTCCATCCTGCCAATCTCAACCTTGTCCATAATCGGCAACAAAGTATCTTTTTTAATCCTTCCCTTGAAGATTTCCACACCTAGGTACCTTGCAGGGATTATCCTGTTCCTTATCTTATACTTTAGTTATTTTATATGTCAAGGTCATCTAATGCATCATTTTGTGGATACAGAGGGAATATGAAGAATTCAAGGTTTGGATAATGGGTTGGTTTCCAAGGCATGGAACACCAAGGCCAGATAACAATGTACGGGATCATCCAAGAATGATTCAGGTAAGATGTTCGGTGGCTCGATTTAAAAAAAAAAAGAAAAGAGAGGAAGGCAGTTGTTACTTCCGCAGAAGAAGGAAGAGAGGAGAGGGAGAGAGAATGAGCTGCCGAAAAAACAAAAACATGGAGAAATCAAAATAAGAAGGAAGAGAGGGTTCAGTTTAGGTAAGTTTCGATTCTGATATATTTTTTTTTGATTTAATTCCTATTTGCTGGTTTGGTGATAGTGGATCCATAGATAGAGACTAAGAGAAGAGGACAAAAATAAGGAGAGAGCCGGAGAATAAATAGGGAGAAGGAGAGACAGAAGGGGAAACCGTTAGAGAGGGAGAGAGATGTGTGCACTATCCTAAAATGAAGGAATAAAAGGAGAAGAAAGAAGAAGAGTGGGAAACTGTGTGTTGCTTTGGAGTAAAAGAAGGAAGGAGATATAACTATAAGAGGGCGAGAGGCCGAGAGAATGTAGGAGAAGAACTCTACGGTTTTGGGGAGAGAAATAAAATAGGAGATTGAGTCAGAAAGGAAAGATGGAAAGAAAGAGAATGACAGATGGAGAGAGAGGGTTAGAGATAAAATAGGAAAAGGAGAGAGGGAACTGAGAATGAGAGAGAGAAAAAAAAAAAAAAAAAAAAAAGCAAATTATGGTAAACTTATTGAGAAGATAATACCCCAAGTTGGGTCTATCAATTGGACTTTAACCATTATTATTTGGCTATGGGATTTTAAGGCCCTCTTCGGTATCATATTTTATTTATTTATTTTTATTTTGGTTCACAAAAACGGTTTTTGTTGCATTTGGTATCATTTATGGAGCTTGTTTCTATTTTAAAAAAATGATAAAATAGAAAAATAAAAAAGGGATCAAGAGTCATTTATGTGTTTCGATCAAAATTGATTTTCATTTATTTTTGGCTGAATTTTAATGTGCACGTGCTTAAAGTCCCAATATGAAGGGGTATAGTAGTCATTTATTTTGTAATTAGAAATCCAAGCCCCTTGCCCCCTCGAGTCCAAAGTGGAGAAAGAGAGTTATAAGGAAGAAGGGTGAAGAAAACATCTCTTCACCCATCTCTTCTAAAAATCATTTTTCACATAGGGATACCAAACTATTTCTCACAAAAAAATCATTTTTTTAAAGTAGTTACCAAACCATTTTTATGCTTTGATAAAAAAAAAAAATGGTTTTCATTAATGATTTTTGTTAAATAGGTAAAAAGAAAAAAAGAAAAAAGAAAAACAATACCAAAGAGGACCAAATTGGTTTATTATTTATAAATTGTAATTGGACATATATATTGAAAGAATTTGTAACTGTGAATGGAAAATGTTTAGGGTTAGATTTAGTTGGACCCTCTATATGGAATAGAACCCTTAGGCATTATTGTATGCTTGTATAGGCAGCAGTGCTTGGAGTGAGTGAAACACTAGCTGAAATTTTCGAGTTAATTGGTTGATGTGTAAGTGGAATTGACATCGTCATGATCCACATATGTATATAAATATATTTACTTATGTTATATTATTTCGAGAAATCAATTGTATTGTTGATTTGCTTGCGAAACATGTTATAAGTTCTGTAGATCAGAAGTATGAGATTCAGGTCAAGCACTTATTTTCAATGACATAAATTGGGACTTTTTGCAGCGCCCAAGATATAGATTTACTGGTTAATTGGGTTTGCTTTTCTCCTCTGCTGATGGAAATGCCGAAGGTGGAGAATTGAAGAAACTGCTTTGTATTTGTTCCGTCTGGGGATGCCTAGATGAATTCTTTGTATCATATTTTTTCTTTCAATTCTATCTTACTGACCAATAGCAAAATATGAATGTCTACTATGATTATATAGAATAATATATATATATATATATATATATATATGGAATTTACTTAAAAGAATATGAATGTCTGCTATGATTATAGAATAATACTTTATAAATGTATTTTTTGATCTTGTGATTAATTTTATACATTATTTATATGAATGATTGTATGACATGATTACAATCATTTCCAACAGGGGGTTTAGGTGTTAGAAGCATAGATGTATGTTTATGTTCCTCTCTTAGTCTGCAGAATGACCCATTTAGGATGGGATGATTTGTGATGTGATGTACCACCTAGCCCATGTTTCATTGTGTGTGCCATCTAGCCCATGGTTTCACGTATGTGTGCCACGTAGCTCTTGGTTATGAAATCCTGGACTGTGACTATTTGATACATGAGATGCCTTACACTTATGCTTGCAATTGACAGTGTATATCTATGACAAAATAATACATGGTTTTAAAGTTTAGAAGATCATTTTCCATGTTTTCATGAAATGTTTACATTGTTTCATGATGCAAGACAAATGCCAAAAGTAGCTTACACTACTTTTGGTTTGGTTCAAGTTCCATTTTTCAGTAGCTTCTTGTTGCAGCACATCTAGGGAGATCAATCTGAAATCAACCGGATCTCTGGAGGATGGAGATGTGCGAGAATGCTCTGACTGATAGGGTCCTGGAGTCCAGTCATGACCCTGGGGGAGGAAGGCCGCCGGATTGAGGCAGACAACTCTGTATGGTGGACTTTTGGAAGACTCAGGAGAAGGAATACTCGAATCCAAAGATGAATGAAGAGGGTCTTCTAAGGAAGAAGAGGAACAATGATTTTGGTGAAGGTGATGGAACATCTACTCTTGAGAACAGGACGACCAAGACAACGAAGAAATCATTCGCAACAGTGGTGGAAAGAGCCCTCCCTGATGTTGATGATCTTCCTGACCCTATTCACACTGCATCCTTTACCAAGATTGTCATTCCCCAGGATGCATATGTGGAGAGGTTTGACAGATTTAAGTTTGCCTTGATAGGGAGGGCAAACTTCCGATTCATGTCCATGAATGATATACGTAAGGTAGAAGTAGAAGGATGGAACTTGAAGGGAAGGGCAGCGTTTGCTCCAATGGGAAAGAGATTCATTCTATGCCATTTCGAGTTAGAGGGGGACATGGTAGCAATGTGGAGAAGAAACATCATTTAGGTTCACGGTCACTTCATTCGATTTCAATGATGGAAACCCGACTTTGATGTTCATGTGGAGAACAACACTACAAAACTTGTGTGGATTAGGTTTCCAGACCTTCCACATGAATACTGGCATGAGAAAATTCTTCTCTCTATGGCAAAGGTGGTGGGTAGGCTAGTGGCTCTAGATAGACGCACCAGGTCGGCTGTAATGGGTAGCTTCGCGTGAGTCAAGTGGAGGTCGTGATAGGAGCCAAAAGGGTGGATGAAATACAAGTGGAGTGGCGGCAGCCAAGGTCTGGAGAGGTGTTTTGGTTTAAACAATTAATCACATATGAAGATGGAATTGACAGGTGCGGTTTTTGTAAAAAAAAAAAAAAAAAAAAACTGGCCATTCTTTACCTGAATGTAGGGATAAGAAGGCAGCTGGTGCTAAAGGCAAGGAAAGCCGCAGGGAAGGAGCCCTTGAAGTGCCTATCTCGGATGAAGATGGTGGAACAGGGCAGCGGCTGAGTGCAGGCAGTGGTGCCACAGCTGTGATTCCAGTCCTCAATTCGGGAAGGATTCTTTCCAATTCGAAAGAAGATTTAGTTGACTTATCAGTTCCTCATTCTAGGGAAAATATTCGATCGCATATGGCAAGAGGCCAGGAGATGGGGGGCATCATAATTGACCTTCCTTTAGAGCAAGATTATCTGATGGAGGCAAATAAGGAAACCACAGATGATTTTAACTACCTGGATGAGTCAGAAATAGTCTATCAAAGTGGGTCTGAAGTGAGGTTAGACTATGGGTCAGACCAAACCACCTACCTAGCCCATAGTGAGGAGCCTGGGTACGGGGACCACAGGCAAGAAGTTAATCCTATGGAGGAGATCTGGACGCAGGGGGAGGAAGGTCATGGTAGGGGGCACACGATAAATTCTTCAAGGGGTCATGGTAATGGCCAAGGAAACAGTAGGGGCGTGAGTCACAGAGAACCTGAGCATGCTCTCACTAGGTCTTATCAACTCTACACCGAGGGGGCGATGGTTATGTATCATGATGACGTTGAGGAATTGGACAGGGCTGCAGTGGTGCTTGAGAACGGTATGGAAGATAGAAGGCAGAAGAAGGGGAAGAATATTGCTTATCCTGAGCAGGCTTCTCACAAGTCTGACAGGTTAGCCCTTTTAAAAAAGTGACTATGAAGGTTCTTTACTGGAACATTAGAGGTTTTAAGAAGAAGGCTGCTCGGATGGCCTTAGGGAAGATATTAAGGGCGAACGATCCTGATATCGTTTGCATTGTAGAGCCAATGATGGAGGCACAGAATCTTCCTAAGATTTTCTTCAATAAAAACGGCTTTGATGTTGATTTCATACACAATGTAAGACCTGACAAAGTCCCAAACCTTTGGGTAGTGTGGAAACAGGGCCTAAGCAAGCCGATGGTGACTTCTATATCAGACCAACGCATCTCTATGAGTGCGTGGTGGAACCAAAAGAATTTCATCATTTCGGTAGTCTGATGAGCACAATAATGTGTGAAATCTTAGGGATATAAGTATATATTTTGCCCCACTTTGGATAGTACTACTTTTATTTTTCTCAATTTTTTTTAGTTTCCAAGTTTACAAGAGAAAGTGCTTAAAGTGAATCAAGAACCAGTCCAAAGGTGGGACCCACTCATTGGTACCACATCCTCTCTCCTACAAAATCCTGAAGATTATTCTCTCTCCTTGCCACCTCATAAGATCTTGAAGATGCTATGCAGAGATTCCTTTCTAATTTAATCAAGATTGCAAGATATTGGTTAATATTGCACGGAAGGAATATAATTTGTTAATTTTAGAAACGAATGCTCTCTTTCCTCACACAAATCTCAGAGAATGAGGATTTTTACCAAGATTTTATTTTATTTTATTTTCTTTATTTTCTTAAAGAAGACTTGTAGAATGAAGGAGGCAAGACAAAAGCCCTATAAAAGCCCCTTCCTTCCCCCTCCTAATTATTATTCCCCTTAGTTTATTTTCTAGTTTATGCTTACTTTTCTTCTCTCTCTCCCTCTCTCACTCTTTAGTTTTAGTTCTTCTCTATTTTTGCTTTAATCACTTTTATAATAGTTGTTTTTTTTTTATGTCAATTAATGCAATCACTCTTTTATTCTTATTCAGCATTTTATGTTTATGATTTATGCAATTGAATTGTAATTTTTAAAGTTATAGTTCTAGGCTTAGATCTAGGTGACAAGATCACAAGTCGTGGAACATCTTTTTTTTCAAGTTCAGTTTTTTTTTTTTTGTTTCAAGATTTGTTTTTTCTNTACTCGGTATATCAATATTGATTCGATCCGAGATCTCTTATTGAATTGCTCATTCAATGAGCATTCTCAATATTATGCCTTAGTTTTAGTTCTTCTCTATTTATGCTTTAATCACTTTTGTAATATTTTTTTTTATGTCAACTAATGCAATCACTCTTTTATTCTTATTCAGCCTTTTATATTTATGATTTATGCAATTGAGTTGTAATTTTTAAAGTTATAGTTCTAGGCTTAGATCTAGGTGACAAGATCACAAGCCGTGGAGCATCTTTTCTTTCAAGTTCAGTTTTTTTTGTTTCAAGATTTGTTTTCTATAATACTAAAAATTTCAGATTTGGTTTATTCCAGATCTGGTTTTTAGTACTGGTAGTATCTCAAATCACCCAAGCTTTCAAGTTCAAGGGTTGAAGTTCAAGTAAGTAGGCTCCTTCTATAGTCTTCTATCCCCCCTCTCATTCCCTCTTCTGACTACCCTTTCTTTCTTAATTTAGGATTTTAATTTCAGTCGTTACATTATTGTTATCCCTTTCCCCCAAGGTTCATGGCTAGTGTATGTGTTGGCTTTGCCCCTCCTAGCCATAGAATCATCAATTTATTGTTTTTATTTTAATTGTCTCCCTTTTCCTAAAGCCAAGTAGAGTAACCATTGTAAGAGTGACTCTCTGATTAAGTAGGGAAGCTCATATTATGATGCATTTCTCGGGCTAAGTAGAGAAACCTACTTGTGAGTCTCTCTCTAGCTTTCTCCCCTTTCTTTTACTTTATTTTTATTTCAGTATTTTTTTTCTTTATTTTTTTTTAATTACGTGGGTTGTTTATTTTCACTTATTTATTTATTTCATTTTAATTACATGGCTTGCCTCTTTAAATTTTTAGATGACGAATGGTTAGGACGTTATTTTAGATACATATATTTAGGACGGTAGTTAGAATTAGATCACAACCATTAATAAGTTCACTTTCGCATTATTAAAAGAAAAAAAAGTGGTTGCTCTTTCTGAGTTTGACCCGTCGCTACACTGATTCGTATGCTTGCGGTTACATTTAAAATCTCAAACAAGTTTTTGGCGCCGTTGTCGAGGAGACAGTTCCATGTTATTTTTCGCTTTCTTTTGGTAAGTCAGAGTGTTTTGTTTGCTTTGTTTTGTTTTTCCTTTTCTTTTATTGAATTCCTGAGAAGAACAACTTGCAATAATAGTTGTATCGGTGGAGGTCGCCATGCCTTACAGTATGATAAAGACAGGTTTCGCCCTGTAGTAGTACCTTAGGAATTGACCTGAGCAACCCTGGATCCCTACCGGTAAGCTCTCAAAAATCCAAAAAAAATCAAAAAAATCATAAAAAAAAAGGTTTTGCTATCCATTCTTTTGTGCTTGTCTTACTCTAATTGTGGGTAGTTTTATGTTGCAAGAGTGTTAGGTGTGTACGTAATACTAAGAATCGGTTAAAAGGAAGAGATCCAACAAGTAGTGACGTTATACGTTTGCTCTCTTTAAAACCCTTCAATATGGGAGACCAATAGCAAAACCCTTCACCTAAATCTCTAAAAGATAGGTTCTACCTTGCTAGAACAACCCAACCTTCCTGCATAGTTCTACCACCAGCCCTGAGCAATAATTTTGAACTCAAATCTCAATACATCACTATGTTGCCTCACTTCCATGGGTTGACCTCTAAGGATGCATACCAATTTCTAAGGGAATTTGAAGAGGTATGTGTTCTAATTAAGATTCAACATCTTTCTGATGATGCTGTTAAGCTTAGGTTTATCACTATTGCATTGAAAGACCAAGCTAAGAAGTGGTTGTATGGGTTACCCTCAAATTTCATAACCTCATGGAATCAGTTCACAGTTGTCTTCCTTAAGAAGTTTTTCCCAACTCACAAGACCAATAAGCTTAGAAGTGATATCCTTCAGTTTAGACAAAAGTCTAGTGAGTCATTTTTCAAACTTAAGGAGAGATTCAAAGATCTACTCCAAGAATGCCCTCACCATGACCTAGACTTATGGCATTTATGTCAAATAATTTATAAGGGTATTGATTACCCAACTAAACAAATGATAGAGTCTATGTGCCCTGAGGGATTCACATCCTTTACAGATGAAGGAAAGGCATGGGAATTCTTACATGACTTAGTTGACAAAACCCGTGAGTGGGAATCAACCCAAGAGAGTGAAAGAACCATAGGAGGAAAAGGATATTTTATGGATGGTATAGTAGCCAAGGAAGCCCATTTGGATAGCCTAATCAAGAGAATTGAGGCTATTGTTCCTAGAGAGCCATCATCAGTCAATTTGGTTAAGATTTGTGCTTGGTGCCAGTCCCCTGGACATCTCTTAGAAGAATGCGCCAACACCTCTAGGGGCACTTCTAATGATAGTGTTAATGCCTTATACCAGAATAATCCATATAGTAATACCTACAATCCAGGATGGAGAAATCACCCAAATTTCTCTTGGAATCGGGGCAACCAAGCAGGGCCTTCCAATTTCTATAATCAAGGTCAACCTGGACTCCAAAGGTCTCCCTTTGCACAACAATTTTTTTCTCAAAATATTTTTCCTAGGTCAAATGTAGGACCTCAGGCTAGTTTTCCTAGGGCCCCTCTCCTATCATCTTATCAGGAACCCCCTGGGTTTACCAACACTGGAGAGGCAAGTAGAATAAGTGACTTAGAAAAAAATATGGCCCTCCTCATGACAAGCCATCAAAATTTTACGAGAGAACTCACTCAAGTTATCTCAATTATGCGTGAGAGGGAAAAAAGAACTTTACCCAGTCAACTAGAGCCTAACCCTAGGCATCATCAGCCTATTAGTTCACAAACATCAACTAATGCACCACTGAATATAGTACAAGGTCAGACCCAACAAGGGCCCTCTAACCAATGTAATGTTGTTTATGCCCTTAGGAGTGGTCGAGAGTACCAATACAGCGTTCCTAAATCTTCCTCATCTATTACTCATGGTAACTCTCCTTCAGTTGAGGACACAAGTTTGCCTCTTGTTTCAGGTTCATCTGATGAACCTAAAGATTTTTCTGAAACTAAAGATGATTTGGTTGAGGAAACCAAAAATGATTCTTCTGAACAGAGGCAAATCCCTAATAGTCTTTATGTTCATCCTGTCCCATTTCTTAATCGCTTGGTAAACAAAAGGAAGACTGCTTCCATGGACAAAATTTTAGAAGTCTTCAAAAAGGTAGAAGTGAACATCCCCCTTTTGGATGCCATATCCCAGATCCCCGCCTATGCAAAGGTACTAAAAGATTTGTATACTCACAAGCGTATCACTAGTGTACCCAAAAAGGCGTTCTTGGCAGGTAACATTAGTTCCATAATTACTCTGCCTATAGCAGCCAAGTATAAGGATTTAGGAAGCCCTACCATATCTTGTATCATAGGCAACACCTACATTGAGCATGCCTTACTTAACCTTGGCGCAAGTGTGAATCTTTTACCTTACCATGTGTACAAGCAACTTGGATTGGGAGAATTAAAAGCCACTGCAACTACTCTTCAGTTGGCAGATAGGTCTGTTAAAATTCTTAAAGGGATGGTTGAAGATGTCTTACTAAAGGTGGGGAAATTTATTTTCCCTGTTGATTTCATTATGTTAGATACCAAGCCATTCTCAACCAAGGATGAGATCCCAATAATCCTAGGAAGACCATTCTTGGCTACCAGTAATGCATTAATCAACTGCCGGAATGGTTTCCTAAGATTATATTTTGGTAACCAAATTGTTGAGTTTAATATGTTTAGGATAGGCAAGCAACCACATATGGAAGAAGAGATTAATATGATTGAGGATTTTCTGGATTTTTTTGATGATTTAATTACCAACTTTGATATTGATTTTGATTCAAAACTCAAAGAGTGTATGGATGAGTTGGATGATGATAGTGAAAATTTCTTTTCTGAAGTCTTGAGTCTTTACACACCTGTGGAGCACTTAGGACCCCTTTCCAATTCCATTCCCAAACCTTCCATAGTTGAGCCCCCTAAGCTAGATCTTAAGGAGTTGCCATCTAATTTGAAGTATGTTTTCCTAGGGCCTAACCAGACTCTTCCTGTTATAATTTCTTCAAATTTGACTTCTAGCCAGGAAGAGGAGTTACTTAAAGTGTTAAAAGATAATAAGGAAGCCTTAGGTTGGACCATGGTTGATATCAAGGGTATAAGCCCTTCTATTGTGCAACATCATATACATCTTATGGAGGATTCCAAACCATCCATGGAACCCCAAAGAAGAGCTAACCTAGTGATGATGGAAGCTATTAAGAAAGAGATCCTAAAGTGCTTGGATCATGGAATAATTTATCCTATTTCTGACAGCCAATGGATAAGCCCAGTTCACGTAGTTCCTAAGAAGTTTGGTGTGACTATAGTTCCCAATGCCACTAATGAACTAATTATAACCCGTGTCCAATCTGGGTGGAGAGTGTGCATAGACTATAGGAAACTTAATGTGGCAGCCTGGAAGGACCACTTCCCATTGCCATTCATTGACCAGATGTTAGAGAGGTTAGCTGGACATGAATACTATTATTTTCTTGATGGATATTCCGGCTATAACCAGATCCCAATTGCTTTAGAGGACAAACATAAGACTACTTTCACATGCCCATATGGAACATTTGCTTACAGGCGTATGCCTTTTGGGCTTTGTAATGCCCCTGCTACGTTCCAACGATGTATGATGAGCATATTTTCTGATATGGTCAAAAAATTCTTAGAAGTATTTATGGATGACTTTTCAATTCATGGGAATTCCTATTCTAAATGTCTTCATCATCTTTCTCTAGTTTTGAAAAGGTGCATATCTAAGAATTTGATTTTGAATTGGGAGAAATGCCATTTTGTGGTTAAATCTGGTATTGTTTTAGGCTATGTAATATCCAAGGAGGGAATTAAGGTAGATAGAGCCAAAGTGGATTTAATTGATAATTTACCACCTCCTCAATCTCTTAAGGGCATCTGATCTTTTCTAGGGTATGCGGGATTCTATAGAAGGTTTATTAAGAATTTTAGTCAATTAGCCCGACCTCTCACTTCATTACTTGCCAAATATCAAACTTTTGAGTTTTCTAAAGAGTGCCTAGAATACAAACAACTTAAGAAGGAGTTGACCAATGCACCCATTGTTCAACCACCTATTTGGACTGAACCTTTTGAACTGATGTGTGATGCTTCAGATTTTGCCATAGGAGCAGTTTTGGGTCAAAGGATTAATAAGTTACCCACTTTCATTTAATATGCTAGTAGGACCTTAAATGATGCACAACTCAATTATACAACCACTGAAAAAGAATTTTTAACGGTTGTGTTTGCGTTAGAAAAGTTTCGGTCTAACTTAGTTGGTTCACATGTGGTGGTGTATACTGATCATTCTGCTCTCAGATACTTAGTTCAGAAGAAGGATGCCAAAGCCCGTCTCATTAGGTGGGTTTTACTTTTGCAAGAGTTTGATTTAGAAATTAGGGATAAAAAACGAGTTGAAAACCTAGTTGCAGACCATTTATCCCGGCTTCCCAATTCCTTGACTGTCGATTCTCCAGTCAACGAGAACTTTCTAGATGAACAGTTATTTGCAGTGTTCAGTGAACCATGGTTTGCTGATATTGTCAACTTCTTAGTTTCAGGTGTGACTCCAGATCATTGGTCCACTCAAGATAAGTATAGATTTCATTCCCAAGTTAAGCACTTTTTCTGGGATGATCCTTTTTTTCGCTAAAGATTCATTGTATTAAGAAGAAATATAAAATGTACATCCCAATATAAAAGGAAAAAAAAAAAGATATCACCACCATCGTACAAGAAATTGACTAAGATAAAATTTGACCAGCCCCACCTTCGGCATTGCCATCAGCAGGAAAGGCCCCCTTAAATCTTAGTCTGAATAAAAATCTATAAGTTCATAAATCGATATCTTGGACGCTGGTTAGCATCCAATTCCAATTCCATTGAAACCAACCGAGGCCAAGCTTCCACTGGATACGACACTTCAAATCTCGCTGATGACTTTGCCAAAAAGTCAGCAATCACATTTGCCTCACGGTAACAATGCGTCACCTTCCAATTTATTGAATTCAGGAAAGATAATAGACTCCTCCATCGTTGTAGAGCAAACCACGGGACTAAACCTTTAGAAAGAAGGATTACCACAGCCATAGAATCGCATTCAATCCAAAGATGTTGAAAACCATTTATCTTTGCCTGTTCAAGACCAGCGATCACTGCCAAAAATTCCGCTTCAAAATTTGTTCTGATACCGATATATTCTCTGTAGTTCAAAAGGCTGTCCCCCTTCTTGTTTCTGAAAATTCCGCCTGCTCCGGCCTTCCCTGGATTACCCAAGGAGCATCCATCAGTGTTTAGCTTAATCCATCCTGGAAATGGGAGACACCATCAAACTTCAATAATTTCTCTACGAGTTCTTGTTACCCGAGGAATTCCTATTCTTCTAGCACATATCAGATCCGGGATGGAAAGGGGTTTCCCAAGATATACACTAGAAATCATACAAATTTCTCCTTTCACTCGAGCAAAAATATGTTTATAATGAAGAGCTGGACCATCATGATATGTAGCATTTCTCTCCATCCAGACAGCATATGGGATCAGAATAAAGCCACAAAGACACACAGTTGAAAAAGTTAAATTCTTCCCTTTCCGTTTCCACCATGCTAAAAAATCCTCCATTCTATCAAGGGGCTACCACCTGATACCGAATAAATCACAAAAAGAATTCCACAGAGATTGGGTGTACTCACAATGAATGAATAAATGAGAGATAGATTCTTCTGCGTGACTACACAAAATGCACCTAGAAAGCATCATCACACCCCTTCTGCGCACCTCCTCATCCGTGGGTAACCGATTATGAGCAAGCCTCCAACCAAACACAGCTTGATGAGGCTGAATCTTGGATTTCCATAAAATAGAAAACCAAGGGAATTTCTGATTTTCCGCCCTTATCTCCTCCCACGCTGATCGCAAAGAGAATGCCCCAGAATTTGACAACTTCGAATGACATATATCCTCCATAGACGATAAAGAAATTCTTTTTGCCTTCTCAAAGGTCTCAGCAAGAAATTTCGAAGAAACATTTAGAAAAGACCACTCACCATTTCGATTAAGATCTGCCAGTTGCACAGTCCTCCCTATGAACATTTCCTGCTCCAACTTAGAAGACTCCGCCAGGGAAGAATTTTCTAACCATTTATCTGTCCAAAACATGATTTTTTCCCCATTTCCCACTGTCCATCTTTCCATGTCTGACACGAATTTCCACACCCTCTTCAGCCCCGGCAAAATGGAGGAAGATTTATATCCCTTCCTGAGAGAGCCATCTTTTTGAACAAATCTTGCTCTAAAAAATTTACTCATAATATTGTCTTCATGTTTAATCTGCCAGGCGAGCTTGCATAAACAAGCTTTATTAACCTCTCTCAGTTTTCTGATACCCAAACCGCCCTCATCCTTGGGCTTACAAGTGTTCTCCCAATTTATCACAATTTTTTTCCCCACCTCCATTTGACCCGACCAGATAAAATTTCTCATCCACCGCTCTACAGTTTTAATAATGGACTGGGGCCACCAATAAACTGCAAAATTATGGATAGGAATACTCGAGATTACTGATCGAACCAACTCCACCCTACCAGCCATCGAGAGGAGCTTCCCTTTCCAGGCAGCCAATCTGCATTTAATCTTATCCATCAAAGGTAAAAGATGATTTTTCTTCACTCTTCCCTTGAAGATTTCCACACCCAAATACCTTGTAGGGAATTTTGAGGCCTGAATTCCCAATAAATTACTGATGAATTGTTTCCTGTGAGGGGCAACCTTCCCAAAGAAAGCTTTGCTCTTGTCAAGATTAAAATGTTGTCCAGAGAAGTCCTGATACTTTGATAAAAATAAATGCAAATTTTTAACATATTTCGCCAACGCATTCATGAAGATGAAAATATCGTCCGCGAATAATAGGTGAGTTGGAGTGTAGGTACCTCTTGGACCTGGCAGCGACTTGATTGATCCTTCCAAGGCCAATTTATTTAATCCTCTACAGAGCACTTCCTCAGCTAAAATAAACAAAATGGGAGATAACGGATCGCCTTGACGAAGACCACGACCCACACCAAAAAACCCCTCTGGACCTCCATTTATTAGAACCGAAATCCTTGAGGATGAAAGAATTCCTTGAATCCAAGAAATCCATTTCCTAGGAAAACCAAACTTCCCAAGGATAGCAAATAGAAATTCCCAGGATAGAGAATCGTAGGCTTTTTGTACATCAACCTTGAGCCCCATCCCACCTCCCCTAACCGTGGAATGCATCAGATTTGCCAATTCTGAAGCAAGGCTAATGTTTTCTGATATTATCTTCCCCTTTTGGAACGCCCCTTGTTCCTCCGAAATCAGCTTTGGCAGTAAAATTACAACTCTACTTGCCACAATTTTTGATAATACCTTGCAAAAATAATTTCCCATGCAAATTGGCCTATACTTGTCAAGAGAAGTAGCCCCCACCACCTTAGGGATAAGAGTGAGAAAAAAATTATTCACACCCTTTGGAAGGATTTCCCATATGAAAAAGTGCAAAACAGCCCTGCAAAAATCAACCTCAACAATACTCCATACCCGCCTAAAAAAATTCCCTGAGAAGCCATCAGGTCCCGGGGAACTATCTGGGTCTAATTCCCAAACACCTTTTTTTATTTCCTCTAAAGATGGTTCAGCCTCCAAATAAAGAGCATCATCGTCCGAAATAATGCATGGAATGCAATCCAGTAGCTCCGGGTGAGGAGAAGTAACAGATAATCTGTGGAATTCCTCATAATAATTGACAATATATGAAGATAATTGTTGCTGGTCATTCATCCACTCCCCATCAGCATTCTGCAAAGTACGGATTTGATTTCGAGCCCTTCGCATTTTCACTGATAGATGAAAGAACTTGGAATTTTTGTCCCCATCTTTCATCCACCTCAACTTAGCTTTTTGAGCCCATAGATTATCCTGTAGCTGGGTAGCTTTCAACAGCGCTGTTTTGGCATCAGCCTCGCGACCAAAAAGATCATCTGACATCCTTGCAGCCTCAATTTCTTGATGAACAGAATTTAGGTGATCAGAAGCTTTTTTGACTTCGTTATCAATATTGGGAAAATTTTTTCTTCCCCAAGGCTTGATAAACAGCTTAACACGATTCAATTTCTGAGAAAGAATAAAAATTAGATTTCCAGATATTTCCTGGTTCCACACATCTTGAATTACATTATCAAAAAGATCATGCTCCATCCAAAAATTATTAAATCTAAAAGGAATGTTACCTGGTCGGGTGATCGAATCTGACACAACTAAAATGGGAGCATGATTAGAGGATGACCTTAACAGGACCCTTTGAAGAGTACTTTTAAACATATCCAACCATTTACTATTGCAGAGACTTCGATCGAGAACAACAGCTAACCTTGCGAGGGCACTTGTATCAAAAGACAAGTATCCACCATAGATTGGAAATCAGCTGCTGATTTTGCATTAAATCTCCCTGGACCCCTTTTTCGTTGGAAAGAAGGGTAGCATTGAAATCACCTATCACCGACCAGGGTAGATTTGGATTCACCACCAAACCTAACTCCAACCAAAGCTCTCTCCGTTTGACCATAAAGCAATTAGCGTGAACAAAATTTAGGCCTACACAATTCCCTAACCAATCCACAGTAATTGATAATTGCTGATCAGACACCGCGATGATCGAGGGTCGAGGAATTCCTTGTTTCCATATTACCCATATATTAGGGACCTTGTCCATGCGGAAATTATGAATGAAATCAGTCTCAAACCCCAATTTTTTAAAGAACAAAAAAGGGAATTTTCTCTCACTAATCATTGGCTCCGCTACGCAAACAACGTCAGGAGAATGATCTCAAATAAAAAAAGATAAGGCTCTTAAACCAGCAGCCTTCTTCGCGCCTCTGATATTTCAAAAGAGGACTTTCATTGGAAAATTATGAATTAATTGGTGTTGCCAGACTTACTAGTCTGGCCTGCTTTCTTCTTCTTTTTTTTTACCTTCTTTTGAAGAAACAACCATTCCTTTTTCTCGAGCATAAAGGGCATTATCTATCTTCTCCATCTCCTGATAATTAGAAGTCGTTCTACCATCCCTTCTGGAAGAGCTGAAGAAGCTACCATGCGGCAAGACCCCATTCTCTGGCGAGGAACGAGTTAAAGGAACGTTTCTAACTCCCCTAAGCAAATACACTGTTCCATGACCTTTGGAGGTGCTACCCGTTCTTGTTGGCCTTGGTGGGAGTTCCCTAGCAGCAGGGGCGTCCTCCTCCCTCTCATTTTCCACCGAGTTCTCTGTAGAATCAGATGAACTCTCATGACCCGACAGGTCTGCGCTATCCACTGCTTCAGAGTCCGACCCGGATCCAGCCACATTAATATTCAAATTTGAATTAGATGGGCGGACAAAGATATCTCCATGATTTTGTGAGTTGGAGTTACCTAAAAAAGCAGGATTTTTTGCCAAAGTGTCCAAGACAATCAGAATATCTCCCTCCTTCTCAGCATTCTGATTGGCTGAAACACAAATAGAAGAAGATTGTTCCTCAATGGACGTTTTTCCATTGATTCCATTCAAACCGTGGCCCTCCTTCTCAGCTACATGATTGGCAGGTGAAGCTACAATTATGGAAAGAGGATCATGAGGAACGGTTTCCACAATGGGCGTTCTACCCGAGTGAGACACAACTCGGACCGAGTCCACTCTATCTTCAACGTAGACTGCACCTAGTACAGAGGCCGACCTGTCCATAGCAGCTTGTTTTTCATCTTCAAGCCTCTTAGATCTACATTCTCCCACCTTATGTCCCAACCTCTTACAAAAGCCACATCGACTAATGTCATCTTTATACTGAACTCGTTGTCTGAATCCAAAAACTCTCGTTGTACCTGGTTTGAGACGTTCAACTTGAACCTCCTCTATGCGAGATGCAGTTTCAGTAGTATCGATTTCCACCAATACTCTAGCATAGTGACCCATTAATCCCTGCTTGGTATGGCGATCCAGAGCAACCGGTCTCCCCACAGCTTTTGCAATGGATAAAAGAACGTTCTCATGCCAATATTCTAAGGGGAGATCAGGAAATCGTATCCAGATTAGCTTGGACCAGGTCTGCTTAACATGGATGTTGAAATCCGGTTTCCAGTGTTGGAAACGAATGAGTTGCAATCCTATTTTCATAGGGCTTCTTCTCCATACTGCCGCCTTATCCCCTTCACATTGAAATTGAAAGATAACAAAACCCTTTCCAAGGGGATGCATTGTAACCCTCTGGCTTAGGTTCCATTTGTCTGCGGCCTCCTTTCTTAGAGCGTCCAAAGAAATAACTCTAAAATCGACCCTTCCAATAAGGGCAAATTGGAAAGACTGCCTCTTAGATTCGTAATCCTGTTGAGGGATTATGATTCTTCTAATCTCCCCTGCTTGAATCGATTCTGGAAGAGAGTCGATCGCAGGCCATGATGCATTCCCTACCGCCTTAGCATATGATCGGTTGGGTCTCAGTGCATCTGAGTTTGCTTTGCCCATAGCCATGGTTTCCTGGTACACAGGACCTCTATCCAGATCCTCACAAGCCCCACCATCATCATCTGCTTCTTCGCCATTCCTCCTATTCTCTAGCAGTCCATCCATCCCTCCTTCGGATAATCAAGTTGTTATAACCCTCTCTCTCTCCCTCTCTGGGATGATCCTTATTTGTTTAAGATATGTACGGATCAGATTATCTGACGATGTGTTCCTGATCATAAGCAACATTCTATTATCTCTTTTTGTCATGATCATGCATGTGGTGGACACTTTGGACCTAAGAAAACTGCTGCAAAGGTTCTCCAATGCGGATTTTATTGGCCCACTCTTTTTAAAGATGCTTTTGATTTTTGCAAGGCTTGTCCTGCCTGCCAGTCTTTTAATCGTATCAATAAGAGGAACATGATGCTCCTCAACCCTATTTTGGTAGTTGAGATCTTTGATGTTTGGGGCATCAATTTTATTGGACCATTCCCTAAATCCTTTGAAAATTTGTATATACTTTTGGCTGTTGACTATGTTTCTAAATTGATAGAGGCCATACCTTGTAAAACTAAAGACCACAAAGTGGTGGTCCAGTTTCTCAAAGAAAACATTTTTTCCTGCTTTGGTGCACCATGTACAATAATTAGTGATAGGGGTACTCATTTTTGTAATCGGCCTTTTGAGACCCTAATGAAAAAGCATGGGATCACCCATAAGTTATCTACCCCTTATCACCCCCAGACTAGTGGCCAAGTGGAGGTGTCTAATAGGCAGATCAAACAAATCTTGGAGAAAACTGTTAATCCCAACCATAAGGATTGGTCCCTTAGGCTCATTGATGTCTTGTGGGCCCATCAGACTGCATTCAAGACCGATCTTGGTCAGTCTCCCTACTGTTTGGTGTGTGGGAAAGCTTGTCACTTACCAGTTGAGTTGGAGCATAAAACCTTTTGGGCCATCAAAAAGCTCAACTTTGATTTGTCTGATGCAGGAATTCATCATAGGCTCCAACTATCTGAGTTGAAGGAACTTAGGAATGAAGCCTATAAAAGTTCTAGGATTTACAAGGAAAAGACCAAAGCTTTCCATGATAAAAACATTCTGCGTAAATCTTTTGCAATTGGTGATAAGGTCTTATTGTACAACTCTCGATTGCATCTTTTTCCTGGTAAGCTTAGATCCCGATGGGATGGCCCATTTATTGTCCATAATATATATCCCCATGGGGCTGTGGAGATTTTGAATCCAGGAACAGGGGTAATTTTGAAGGTTAATGGTCAGCATTTGA